>NW_027450145.1:0-19445 GCF_964194025.1 Convolutriloba macropyga | reverse complement strand
CCATTATCAGTGCGAGAAAGTCAAGATACAAAACTATTCTTAGCTCAATGATTTACAGTGGGGGTCGCAGGGGTTACCCGATATGGTTTGCTTCTAAATTTCCCAGAAATCAGTCGCAGTGGGTACCATAGATGGTATGCATTTACACTTTTCCAGGAATTCGCTCACTTTTCCGGTGGTATCATAATCATTCAATAAAAGCTGGGAAAATTTTACATCAAATTATCTCACTCTAATATTAATCATCTAGATTCACCAATTTTAACCGAATGTTGATTCTAAGCACCATTACTTGACGATTCATTTATATAAATTTTGTGATCAAAATTAATTTGCTCCTGTCTCGGTAATCTGGTAAGTTAAATATTCTTTCTATTAATTCTCACTAAGTTCAAGCGCATAGTTTGATCGATGTTCTAGTAACCGCACGCAGACTTGAGCTGATTGCGTAGAGTCTGTTCCCCCATTGAAACAGTTCTAAATGTTTCGATCTTTGATTTGGGTAAAGAATTCCAAAAGATGTCGGCTGCCATTTTGTGAGTAGGAACGTAATGAACTGAAATAGTCCCATTTGTCGTCTTGTCCCGAATGAAGTGAATTGTTATCTCAATGTGTTTACTCCTCGTGTGCATGACTGGGTTTTGGTACATTTTAATGCATCTCTTGTTGTCCTCTCCAATTGCTGTTATATGTTTCTGTTGGACGCCGAAATCCTTCAGCAATTGTTTCAGATATGACGCTTCTTGAGCTGCTGGTGCCAAGCCCTGATATTGTGCTACTGATGAAGAAAGGGCAACTGTGGCCGGCTTCTTGACTCCCCAGCTGAGTGGTGCGCCACGTCCATTGAGCTCGAAGTAGTAGCCCGTCGTTGATTTTCTGTCGTTCACATCACCAGACCAATCTGCATCACTTTCCCCAACTGAATCCTAACTAACCTCTTTTGTGTAATTAAATTTTAAACCTTTTGAACCTAAAAAGATATTGCAGAAGTTGTTTTTTGCACAGCCAATGATAATTGGTAGGTGCATTCATGTGTCTGGACAGAACGTTGACTTTGAACACGATGTCTGGCCTTGTCTGTGTGGCCAGATAAAGAAGTGATCTAACCAAGCGTCTGTAGGTCCTCTGGTCCACTTCCTTGTCACCGTTCTGTGCTGTCCGATGTTTCAATTTCAAATCAGCTGGAGTTCTTGAGGGTTTGCATTGATCCATTTGAAACCGCTTAAGCATTGTTTCTCTCTAGCGTTCTTGCTGACTGTGACTTTGCCCTCTTCTCGTCTGATCCTTAGACCCAGAAACCAGTGTAATCTCCCTCTGTCTTCCATGAGAAATGATGCATGGAATGCCTTTTTGACATCGGAAACCACTGTCAAGTTTCTTGATGCTACTATGATGTCGTCAACCCAGACCAAGATGAAGGTGTGATCCTCTGTCTCTGCTCTCAAAAAAAAACAATGACGTTTCTGCTTCTGCTGAACTCCTGTATCAATAGGAAATTTGCCAGTTCCCTATACCAGTTGTTATCTGCCTGTTTCAAGCCATAAATTGATTTATTTAGTTGACATACTAGTTTCTCTTCATCTGATCCTTGTTTTTACAAAATCCTGTGGCTGCTCCAGATACATTTTTTCCTCTATTGGTGAGTGCAGGAAAGCACTGAGTCTTAGTATCAAACTGTTGCATCTTATGGCCCTGTTTTGCTGATTGTTGAAGTAGAATCCTGAATGTCTCTGGCTTACAGGTTGGCGCAAAATCTCAAAGTAGTCCAGTCTTTCCACTTGTTTGAAGCCTTTTGCCACATAGCGTGCTTTGTATTTGTCGACTTCACCACTGGATCCCAATTTCACTTTTTAGACCCATTTGCCCGGTATGACGTCACTGTCTGTAGGTGGTCTCATTAGGTTCCAAGTCTTGTTGCCTTGGAGTGCGTTGAACTTGTCCTTCATGGCCCGGTGCCACTGGTCCCAATTGTCACCTTGCTTGGTTTTGTAGACTAATTTGGGTTCCACATAGTCACCATCAGTCACAACAAAATGGGTCCTGACTTCTCCAAAAAATTGCGGAACATTCATTGCTCGTGTCCCTCGTCTGGGCTCTGCCCGGTCCGCTTGCTCCAGTGCCTCTTCAAAGAAGCCAACTGTCTCTGATTGTGAGAATACCTATGTGTCACTGTCTTCCAGCAACTCCGAGTCTCTGAGACTCCCTCTTAGTGCAGTAGTTTTTTTTATCTAGTGCTGCTTCCTCAACATCCGAGGGATCTTGTCTCAGTGTCGCTTCTTGAGTGTTCACGCTCTCTGCATCATGCCACTCCTCCTTTATTGCAGTAGAGGTGCCCTGTTCCTCTTTGTTGCCACTGTCTTGATGACCACCATCTGGCTGCCAGATCCGCAGTTGCTGTGACTCCTCATCTAGTAATTCAGGCGTCTCTGTGTTGTCAGGGATTAATCCCACTTCGGACTCCTTGATGATCACGTTTTTAACTGCCACCACCTTGAGTGTATTGGTTACGTACATTAGGTATCCGTTGTCTTCTTCAGTGTAACCTACAAATCTTCCTTCCAGTGCCTTGGGTTCAAGTTTGCTGACATCTTTGTCCCTATTCCGCGTGAAAATTGTGCAAACAAAATTAGATGATTTAGTAATTGAAAGCTTTGGCTTGATACCTCGCATCAACTCTGCTGGGCACTTTTTATCTCCTCGTCTCACAACCAAGTTCCTGATCCTTGTTGCGTGGAGATTTGCTGCTCCCTACATCATCTTGGGAAAACCCGAGTCAATGAGCAAGCATCTTGCCATCTCCATCAGTGTCCTGTTGCACCTCTCAACTAACCCATTCTGTTGTGGCGTCTCCGGTATGGTCTCCTCCTGTAGACTACCTGCATCTAAACAGTACATCTTGAAGTGCTCTGGGAAAAAAAATTCTCCGTATTGTCTTGTCTCAGCTTCTTGGGTGTCCCCACACTTAGAACAAACTCTTTGCCTTAAGCAAGTTTACTGTCACAAATTTTGTATACTGGTCTGCAAACACAATGCAGAACCGGAACCCTGACAAGGACTCTACTCTGAAAGGTCCCATCACGTCTGTGAACACCCTCTTCATCTTCTCTTCTGCTGGGGTCTCTGACACTCTTGGTACTGGAGTCTTTGTGATCTTGGCCAATCTACACATTGCATACATCATTGAGTTCCCCAGTTGTCTCAGGTGCAATCCTGACTACATCCGCTTGATTCAAAAGACCCAATCGTCTGTGCCACTTCCTTGCATTTTCAAATTTGACGCTGTTGGAACTCTTCTTGAATTCTGGAACTAAATCTTTTCCGTTTTAGGTCAGCAGCTCCACTGTCTGTTGATCTATCGAAATTTGAGCAGGCAAAGCAGTTGTGAAAAAAGGTACTAATCAGAGAAGGATTATGACTGTCAACAACAATTAGTTTTGTTTTATAAATTAGTTTTATGACTTCGAAAAATACTGGGCTCATGACTTGTTGTGTTATGAGTTTTAGCAAGCGGTTTTTAACTGCATAGAAAAATTAATTTCTCAAAGTGAGAGAATAACAAAAATGATATTTTTTTGATAGAATTTAGAGATTTGAAGGAGAGATCTGATTATTAGATCAAGATGGTGATTTGATTCTGGGGATGAAAAAAAAACTCAAACATCAAGCTCTATCAATACCCATTATCCGTGCGAGAAAGTCAAGAAACAAAACTAATCTTAGCACCAAGATTTACAGTGGAGGTTGCAAGGTTTACACAATATGGTTTGCTTCTGCAATTTTCCCAGATATCAGTCGCAGGGGGTACCATAGAGGGTATGCATTTACACTTTTCTAAGAATTTGTTCACATTTCCGGTGGTATCATAATCATTCAATAAATGCTGGGAAGATTTTACATCAAATAATCTCACTCTAATATTAATCATCTAGATTCACCAATTTTAACCGAATATTGATTCTAAGCACCATTACTTGACGATTCATTTATATAAATTTTGTGATCAAAATCAATTTGCTCCTGTCTTGGTAATCTGGTAAGTTATACTTTCTTTCTATTAATTCTCACCTAGTTCAAGAGTGTAGTTTGATCGATGTTCTAACAATCTCTTTTTGTTGATTCGCTGTTTCGTCATCTGCGCTGCTTTCTGTTTGCTTTTGGTTTTTAGACATCGGTTTTTGATCAGACCCAAATTCGACCGTTGTTCAGACTATATCGTGTGACCCTAACACTTTCTAGACCCTATAGTTTGGGTCGCACGATGACCTTACTGGGCGACCCAAGTGGGCCTGATCAGAGGTGGCTTGGGTCTGGGTCTTTAACCTGGATTGTTATAGTTTCATGCCAAGAACCACGGGCCTTGAAAGGGGGTTTAATGACATGGGGTTAAATAAATATTCCCCATTTGACTGGATTTCGTGAACATTCTTTCAACATAGTATTTCTCCTTTTGTCTTGAAACTCTTTGACGCCATAAAGTGAAGGTCAATGTTGAATTTGAACATGAGTTACTTGTGCTTAGTTTTGTAAACATGAACTTGTTTCTAAATCGGTTTGGAAGAAGCAAACGATGTAAATATCAGTTGGTTGTGATCTTTGTATTCTTTGGTCAAGAAAAAAATTCAGGATAAATTTTGCTTTTCTTATTTCCTTCAAATCACCCAACTATTTGCTCCGATTAGACAACGTTCTTCTATCCGCTTCTGTAAGTTGAATGATTAAACTCACAGATGTACACATATTTAAAATCCTTACAATCGTCCGAGTACATGTAGCTCACATCAAGTCCTACTTTTGAAGCACACGCTTGCCATAATTTGTCATCCGGTTGACGGTCATTCCAGCTGATGTTCTCTGGTTTCTTTTCGAATGTGGAGATTGAGCCCCAGTAGGGTTCTTCGACTGGCAAATCCCAGCTTCCTTCGATCACGTATTGAATTTTGGCGTAACCGACCCAATACCACTCTGGAAAAAAAAATACATGTACCAAAAAACGGGTCTTTCCCATCAGCGCCCACCCACCTCCCTCCAGTAAATCATGCCCCTCCATTATTATATATGCTTACGGTAAGCGTGTAATAATGGGAAGACTCGAGAAACAATATTATCAATTTTTTAGGATAACAATTTTGCCGCGTCAACATTTGAGTGATCATTTCTGTTTGCTCCTCAACCTCGATGCCCATATTTTTATATGACGAGGTTGACTCTTCCTCGTTCTAGACCCCCCCCCCCCACCAAAAAAAGATTTTGCATTCACATTTATTGTATAATTAGGCAACAGGTTTGATTGTCTTCCCTAATAAGTTCCCCCAATTTGGTTTGTTCTCCCCACTCCTCCCACGATAGGGGGGTTTAATTGATACTTATAAAGATACTCACTAGAGTCTGTGCCTGGTCCGAATTTGAACGTGAACGTGGTCTCCACTTTCAACGCTTCGTCATCCGATGCTGGCTCGTACAGCTTTCCCTCACTATACAAGAAAATGAAACATTTTAGAAATCTTAGAGAAATTAGAGCAAGCTGCATATAATTCATTGCAAACATCCTGGAGGTTGGTGGCAGAGCAAATCAGCGCTGAATCAGTCTGTTTTTTAGGATGGCCACTGTTCTGTTCATGTCACAATTTACACTGGCCAGTCTTGGTTTTTGAGTAAAATTTACTGTATTAAATTGATATATTCAGCATAATTCCTGCCAACAAGGTTTGCTTTATCTGTGATTCGAACTTCCGCGTGGGTACTTGTAACATTGAATTTGTGTAGCGAGACATAACTGCTAAGCTGAATGGGCTTTGTGGTAATTGCCTACAAACTAGCTTATATATAAATAGTGTGTATACTACTTTAGTAATTACTAGTTATAAGCTACAAAAGTCTGACATTTAAATTTGATAAAACTACACTCTTTTGAATACTCAATTCAGTGTTTTTCGATCATGAAGCAATTTTCAAAAACAACGAGATAAAGCCGCCTTAACATTAAGTAAGGTATTAACATTACGGCGATGATAGCAACAAGTGGTTTTTTAGGCGGCAATTTTTGATGCTCATTTGGCCGGTATTTTGTCTGATGACGAATCAGCTCAAAACCAGTCACCATTTTGTGCCAATGAAACCCAAAATCCCGAAAAATATTAAGCCAAAAATCACAATAATCCGTACATATCGTGGTAATGTTCTGAACTTTTTCGGAACTTTCTGCGTATATTAGAACGTATTATTTTCTTATTTAAGTCTGTATTTAAATACTTTACTCTGCTTGGTTAATAATCTCACGCTTTAATTTACTCAGTAACTTGTTCCGGCCCAAAAGAACTGTTGGGAGAAAGGGTACCAATTTAACCAGCGGTCGGACGGGCGATCCGGTGGACGTTCGCAAGACGGCGGAGCGTGCGACGATCTCGGAACCGTAACGGAGCTCGGTGATCCCAGCAGTAGGGTAGCAACCCCTAGGGTTGGTCTCTTCAAATACACAAACCAAGTAACCAGTCCTTAAGTGTCGCTCGACCGGAGTGTGTCACTTAGAACGGCGGTTTAGAGCCGGTACGCTTTCTTTAATCCAACGCGACCAAATAGCGTCAACCCACAACTGTTCGCGGGCGTACCGTTTACGGTGATTGAACTATGTTGAACTATGATGATGAACGATGTTATTGTGCCAAGGTCGGACGGGTCGGCGCTTACAGGCATTAATGGGCGTGCGTTTAGTTCGTATTCGACGAGACAAAAAGTAGTGTTCAAAATTTTGTCAGTGAGGCCTCTACGGGCAAGTTTCGCCGCGCTATTGATGTTATTCCACATCTCGATATTCTTCCGTAGTTCCCTTTCCGCGCCAACGAAGTTGGTACCATTGACTGACCAAATAATTGCTGGTGTACGCCAACGGTAGACAAACCGCTCCACTCCCATTACGCACGAATTGGCGCTCACGAATGGAACAATTTCAACATGAACGGCACGAGTAGTTAAGCATGTGAAGAGGAAACAACGCCTCTTGTCGGTAGTCTTACGCATAGTAACGTAAAACTGGCCGAATTAGTTGACCCCTCGGTCTTCGTGAAGTGAAGAGACTGGTGTTGGAGTCTTTCTACTGGGAGGTCAGCCATGATGGGTTGAAAAGTGGCAGTGCGGAACATTCTACACGTAAAACAGTTTCATTTAAATGAACGCAGAGATTGTAACTTGAAGATGGTATAACGTTCCTTTATTCTAGCCCGCAGATAGTCAACTCCTTCATGACGGTTTCATGACGGCAGACAGTCAACTCCTTCAACTCCTTATGCAGTAGAAACAGTTTTATGAACATAGGCCATGCGTCAAGAACGATGGGATGTTTTACATCAAACTCAACTTCGACCAGCCGTTTGATGCGGCCAGCCGAACGGATTAGATCATTTGGTCAGATGATCAGGGAAAACGGGGCAATACTGCTGCTCCGTTTAACGGATTTGTTTTCCAAGACATATTTTTTGGGTTCGCTTTGAACAAGGTACTGAAGATGACTCTCGGCTTCGTCAAGCTCAGTGAGATCTATTATATTATCATCGATTTTACGGTAGCATTCAAGTGAGGGTAACCGCCGGAGCATGAATGCTGTTATTCGAAGCAGTTTTTGATAAGAACTAAACTTACCGAAGGAGATTAGTAGCGGCGGCGGCTACTTAGTTGACTTAGTTGCGGATGCGGCCACTGATGTGTTAGTATGAGCAGTTTCTTTGTTGGTGATAACGAGTTTGATGTTTTTAACTACTCCGAGTTTGATGTTTTTAACTACCTCAGTGCTTGGTTCGAATGGGAATTGCTTGGTTCTTAGGAAGTCTGCGACCCAGCTACATGATTGCAAAACCTCATCGGACATACCAGGAGAACCAGCGTCTGCCGGGTTATCGCTTGAGGTAACAGGGTTCCAGTCAACGCTAGTGTGTTCACGATTTGCAATAAATATTGGGTGCTTGGTTGTAGAATTAAGCCATAGCGGGACAGTGGTGCTGTCTGTCCACATAAGGACCTTGTTGATATTCACTGTGACAGCTCGACAGATATCCTGTTTTAATTGAGTGGCCAGTAGCGCTGCCTGTAATTCCAACTTCGGAATTGTTATCACCTTCATAGGTGCTACACGAGCTTCACCCAGGGCAAACGCAAGCTCTGCTTAGAAACCACTCGAAGTAGTTACTATTCGAGCTTGGAGGAATGCAACGGCACTGAAAACTTCTTGTGAACTATCGCCAAACATGTGCAGCTCCAGTTGTTCGAAATTTCTCAAAAAGTAGCTTCTCGGTATAGTAATTTCTGCAAGCTTGGTTAGTTCTGCACTCAATTCGAGGAACTTTTCCACTGTCCTCTTAGGTAGCTCTTCATCCCAATGCTGCCCGCGAACAAGCCAGATGTTCTTTAGTAGAAGTCGAGCACCAACGGTAAAGAGTGCCACTAGACCAAGGGGTCAAATACCTTAGACACTAGGCTAAGTATCAAGCGTTGTGTTAGAGACTTAGTTACTCTATTGGAGACACCTCGACTCACAATTAGGGAGTCATTGATGTAATCCCATTTCAACCCAAGTACATGGGAAGATTCCTGCTTAGATGAAGCGGTTTCTTCTGGTTCGGTGGACTGCGGTGACCCATCAATTTGATAGGCCAGATTAGGTACGTTGCTTAGAAATTTAGTGAGCTTGAACCCACCAAAATGGAGAAGATGCACCAATTCTTTCGATCTATATGAGAGCCGTCTCGGAGAACTCCACCGATTCTAGCCAATCGTCTAAGTAAAAGATTTTTAGGACGGCTTTTGGTTGACTCCGTGTACTGACTAGTGTTTTCTCGGGCCTTGCGTTGCAGTGCATATTTAGCGCAAGTGGGCGAGTCCCCAAAACATGGCGCGTGTATTGATACACTACAACATTCGTTTTGGGGTCCTCCCGCCAAGAAAACGCAGTGATGGCTGGTCTGGTCACGGTATGGGACACCAACCTGGAGGAACATACCCTCGCTATCTGCAGACATCGCAAATTGATGTTGGAGAAACCCGAGTAGTACATGGATTAAATTGTGGAGCAAGTCGGGGCCAGTGAGCAAAGATTTGAGGATGTTCCGTGAAGTACCGTGAAACTTCACTGCACCATTTGGTACCCTACGCACTTTCACGGTTTATTTGGGTTGATTACGGGATGATGTAGCAGGTACAATTCTTCATCCGACCCTTGCTCGACCATGTGAGCTTTAGGAACTGTTATTACGTAACCCTTATGAAGGTGTTTATCGATGGTTTTCGCGTAGTTTTCTTTTAATGGCGTATCTCTCGAGAGCCGCTTCCTGAGAGATTTAAATTGCATCAGTGACGAAAATTAGTTAGTCGGGCGCCGGATGTTGTCATCGGCCAATAGCATGACGACAACGTACCTTTGCTCATTAAGAAAAGTGGTTGTTTCAAGCATTTTATGCGCGCGAGTATCCGCTGCAGATCGTGGGTCAATCTGCCCGTTCATAATCCTAATCAACATTGGCTTTGAAGCACGTCGAAATTAAACTTGAACATGACGGGAGTTGGCTACTTAGAACCCAAACTATGGGCAACCGGACAACAAACGATGAGCGCTTCTCGTCTGCTGAAAAGTACTCTGACGGGCGGATGGCATGGTAGACATTCTGTCCGAGTATAATCTCAATGTCTCCATAGCTGTATCTCATTGGATCTAGGACTGCCAGAGTGGGGTAATTTTCTGGCAAGGACTTAACGTCAAGATGTCAGAAGCTACGTTTAATGTTTCCCTCACATAGGGACGTACAGCGAATGTTTCGAAGTCTTGATCTTTATGTGGTGTCACGCTCAATTGAACAACCTTTGTTATGATGAGTTCTTCTGTGTTTATACCCTTGGTGGTAAGTTTTAATGCGGTACTTAAATGCGGTTTTAATCCGAGTCTGTTTGAGAGACTATCGGCCACCCAAGAGTTACTGCAAGCGCTATCGCATAAAACCAACGTTGTAGTACTGGTCCCAGAAGAATTAGTAAGTTTCAGTTCCGTCACTTTAGGGAGTCCTTTGACATCAAAGACAGAAGACAAAGTGATTGCTTTGCTTGGTTTCTGTCGACCAGTTGTTGGCCTACTAGTACCTGCATTTACTAGTACTTCGAATTCTTGATCTTACAATTTGAGGTTTCAGCTGGGAAAAACCTCTCAGCTCCTTGAAGTAAGGTATTATGGGAGCTGTTGCAGCCATCTGTCTTACAATTAAGGGAACTTGCGCATTGCCTAAACATGTATTTTGACGCAAACAAAAGAAACAGAGCTATGCTTCAGCCGCGTCCTCGACTCGCTGCGTGGGAGTATTTTCCTTAAATACACGACTCTCCCACAGCCGATGACTGCCCATGCATAGAAAGCAGCTTGGGATAGATCTTGACAAAGCGCTTTGTTGCGGTTTTTTAAAAACTGTTTTGTTGTGTATTTGCAGCAAATGCCTTTGATGCAAATTTGTTTGGGTTACGGGGTTAATGATATCCTCATTTTGTTGAGGCTTTAATTGAGGCTTTCTCCATTAAATCGTGCGCTTCGGCCTTCTCCTTTAAACATTTGTCGAAATCCAGAACAATAGGTTTCACCCAATGCTTTTTGACCGTGAAGAGTGACCATGACTCCCATATATTGGGAGGAAGCTCCTGTATGGCAGTGTTGAGAAGTGCAGCACTCTCTAAATACGAATTGTACGAGAGTAATTCAAAGACCCTGACAAGACTTGGAATGCACCCTGAATATTTATTGATGTTATCGCTATTGTGCTTCTTTAATGGTGGAAAGCTGCTGAGTTCGTCCAAATGGGCACTTACAACCGGTTGTGATTATCCAAATTTACGTTCTGAGGTCCTATTAGCATCTTTGTACATTGCGCCGAAGTAGGCGGATGCAGCTATAGCTGTTTTAGCTTTACCAGTTAAGAGGGTCTTCAGGTATGTCAATTTTACATCATCAGTTAGAGACTGAGAGTCAATTGCGCTTTTAAAGTACCATTCCGTACCATTCGTGCCACTGTAGGGGATCCCAATTGTATTGGAACAACCTCCATTCGGTTAGCGGGTCATTCCTCTCGCTAGTTAAGGCGACAGTTAAGTTATTAATCAGGCTTGCATTTTCAGCTGCTGGCGCAGGAGGCGTGGGATGCGGTGGGCCAACCCAGCACAAGGGTATTGTAGCGATATGTCCAATTGTTGGAGGTACAATGGGTGTGACAAAAGGTGCCGCGATGTTAGTAGTTGTACTGAAGGGGTTATTGGGGCCGCTACAAGTTGATACGTGGTTGCAATTAACGTTTTACGGTGCAACCAATTGCCGGATTGGATGACTGATGGCGGGGTTAGCAGTGTTCGAGGGTAGGGTCGGCCAAAAGTTGTTCCAGACGGCTGCATCATTTGTCACCTGATTTACGTTCGGGGGGTTATTCTGAGGAAAATGCCATAAGTTTAGATCAAGAATATAGTTAAGCGGACGTTTCGGTGCAGTAGGACACGGTACCAGGCGGTCTTGAGTTGAATGGACAATGTTTTGCTGTGGAGTGTTGGGGACGGGTAGATATGTTGCTGTGCTCGTTGGGATAGAGGATGGAATCATGGAAAGCTGAAGATTGACTAATTGTTGATGCTGGAGAATGGGCGGCGGGTTCACGGGTGGGTTCGGCAGTGGAGGGAGATTTTGCATGGGATGGGTAATGAGGAGTTGTGTTTCGTGTGGAATGTGACTTTGAGGTAGTTTCCGTTGTTGTGCAAAAGGAGAGTTGGGCAGATGCAACTGACCTGCAGTCATACTAGTGTTTTTCGGTTTTTCGGTCTCAAATGTAAAGCAGGCTGATCCACGGTTTGATTTGCTTGTGAGTTTGTTGAAAAATCAGGAAACAAAAAAATTGGAGTTCAATGGTGGCATAAAAGGTGTGGCGGGCCGGGGAGGTTGCTTAGGCAGCTGAAGTGGTGGTAGTGAGACATTTTGTACGCCGGCTGATGCTTGGTTCACTGGGTCTACCACACCATTGCCCGAAGGACTATGTGCCTGTTCGACATTTTGATCACTGAGGGATTGCTGAAGTTAAGAATGGAGGTTTTCCAGATACAATACCTCTTGCTGAGCAATAGAAATTGCGATTCCTGACCGTGTGTACTGAGATAGCACTTCAAGGGGATTTAAGTTACCTTAAATTTAACTTGAGTTTCTTGGAGGATTACTAAGGGCAATATCTTGAAATGGATGGTCAGCCGTTGCTGTACCAGGACGAGAAAAATTTAATTCACTTACAGCAGTCAATGATTTATCGGCTTGTATCTGATCCCCTATCTTAAAATATATTTTGTTCACTTGAGTAGTGACTAAACAATGAACCGTTATCCATGAATTCGACCTGATCTAATTTAGCTGCGCAACACGGTGCCGGTGGTCTTCTTCCAATTCATGAAGTGCCATCGGCTCCATTCGTTTTCCAAGCTCCTTTTTCCTTATGGCAATTGCGTGTTTTTGTTAAGCGGGGCGCAAGGCAGCTTGTTCTTGTTTCATAGCCTCTTCGGGTTTTAGTTTAACCATGAAAAAGTAATGTTTAAGCTGGCTAGACATTGATGACGCTGTTCGGCGTGAACTTCTATTAGACTGCCCTTGAGCATTAACGCCCTCGCATACGGTGTCTCGGTCAGCAACTGAGTCAATATAGCTTCTAACCGCAAGCAAGAAATTATCTTGGTTCTTAGTTACATCATCCAACTGTTGCTCAAGGACAAAATAAATCGAATCTGGTTTCTCGGTTTTACTGTCCAGGTCAAAAAGTTCTTCAGTCTTCTGCACCAGTTTACTGAAAACATCTTCCAACTTAGAAACCAAGCGTTCAACATTAAACATCGTCTCCTGTTGACATATGACATCTGTGAAGTCCTTATGGACCTTACCTAACTCAGATTCTAGATTAGATTTTGCTTTTTTCAATTTCACTTGCTGTTCAGTCATGATATTGAAATGGCTAACTTTTCAATTTAAAGCAACTTCCAAAAAAACACGTGGGATGAGGGCTTTACCAAACCCCAATGACGACGACTTGATAATCAAGACGCCGAAGCAAAGAAGTTACCGAGTAATGAATTACTCGGCAAAAGTAAGTTTCAAAAGTGAGAGAGCGCTTTTAAGCATTGTGAGACTGAACAAAAAGACATGCAACCGGTGAAAGATGGCCGGGTGGACAAAGCACGACAAAACGGGACACGAAACGGACGGGGCGGCAAAGACGGGCGAACGGCGCACAACGAAACAGGAAACGGAGCGGAACGGGCGAAAACGCGGGTAGGAAGCGGGCAACGCAACGGACGGGACGGAAACGCTGAACAAGAGATGCCTGACGAAACGGGAAACAAAACGGACGGAACGGAAATGTCGCGCGACGGTCTCACGACAAGGCCGGAAAATGGACAGACACAACGGAAGCGTTCAGCGAGTAGCGTGCAAAAAAACTGAAAGACGGAAAGGAATGGGCGGGAAACGAGCAAGCAACGAGCGGGGAAGTAGGGAAGCACTATGCTAGAAGACCACAGAAACAAATTCAACCAACAAACTAGCCGTAACTCCAGAACAAACTTAAATCACACTAAGAGGGGAGTTGCTACTGCAACAAAAACTAGCACAAGTCAAATAACAAACTAATTTACCGCAAAAAAGTAGTATAACAAATGGATGAAAAAAGAAAGAACATAACTAACCTTAACTCCACAATAAGAATAAGTCACACCCTAGCAATATTAAAATCCAAACAACCGATCATCTTACCAACAAAATTAAACAAACTACAGCATAGATTAAATAATTTGCAGTGTTTTTGTAGACAATGAAAGCTGGAAAAGTAAACGAACAAACTCGTGACTCCCGAATAAACTTAAGTCACACACTAGAAGGCAAAAACCCAAACAACCGTCAATCAAACAGTTACACGCAAACATACAGCAGCAAAAATCAATAAAATACAACAGGGGGCTGGTATGTAAGAAAAGTTGAAAATGTCAAGTGACACTCTAGCCGTAACTCGTGAATCAAGCAAGTCACACTCTAGAAGGCTACAAGACCAAAACAACAAACCAGAGTACTAGCGTAAATAACATACTGCAACGAAAAGATACTTCATCTCATATGACAACATACTACATCGAAATCCGGAAAAGTAGACGGAAAAAACAAAAAGCGAGTTTTGAGAGAGCAACGTTATTGAAAAAAACAAAACACAGAAAACTGAAGAGTGAAACGAAGGAAAGGACGCGTACGAAACCCTTCATAAACGAGCGACGAGGCAAAATATGGGAATTCGATAATTTTTTTCTGTAGGACTGAGGTTGTTAAATTTTTTCGCTTTTTTTTGTATTCAGTTTCACTCAGTTGACGAAACTTCAGTTGGGAGAACTGGTTTTTCGACAAATTTGACAAAAAATTTATTCTTTTGTCCATTTTTTTTCTATTTTTGTTCGATATTTTTTTTCTATTTTTGTTCATTTTTCGATATTGATTTTCTATGTTTTTCGAAAAGCATCAAAATTGACCAAAAATTTTCAAAATTGAACAATTTAGCATAATGTTCTTTCAATTTTCTCAACTGTTTTCGAATTTTTGACAATTGCATCAAAAATTTTCGAAATCGATGTTTTTGCCTCAAAAATTATGTTCGCGAACTCCCCGTTTCTATATTTTTCATAAAGAATAGTTTAATTTTTCTACCCCCCTGCAATATTGAAAAACTTCAGTTCACGGGTTGGGTTTCTTTGACGTCTAAATCAAATATAAATATATCAAATTTAGAAGTTCAAAAAAATTGTAGGTTCTGTCTGACAATTTTCCTTGCGAGTGTGAAATGTGAAATCATAAATCTGAGCATCTGCGATTCTTTTTGTTGTGGTTTTGTTAGATTGATTCTCGGGGCACACAGAGATGCTGCTCCTTTGTAACCATTGTTGTCAACTTTGAGCCATTCTCAATTGTAGATCTGCACCAATGCCGAGGCAAACTTTTTGTTTTCAGCTAAAACGGCGTCGAGTCCTCTTCTAGACTTTTGAAACTTTCTGACGTTTTGGCTTTTTTTGTGTTCTAGCTCCATTCTAATTCTTGAATTGTTCAAACAGTGTCTCGTTGCAGATCTGTTCTTCAGGTGCCTGGATCGCGTCACTTTTTGTCCATGAGGATTCGTTCTCCAACCTTATTGCACCACTAATGGGGATAAGTATGGAATCCTATTAGTTGAAGATAATCACTCCTTCCTTTTAAAAACTTTATCAGAGCAATTAATTATTAATGTGTTCATGAAACGGGAGCGGCTCCGAAATAAAAGTTATAAAAATACATTCTTTCGAATACTCAATTTAGTCTCTTTTGATCCTGATGCAATGTAAAATATCAACGAGATAAAGCAGCGTTAACATTAATTAACGTACTAAGATTACGGTGATCATGGCAACAAGTGGTTTTTTAGACGGCAATTTTTGATGCTCATTTGGCCGGTATTTGGTCTGATAACGAATCAGTTCAATGCCAGTCACCATTTTGCGCCAATGAAAACCAAAATCCCAAAAAAAATTAAGCCATAAACCACAATAATCCGTACATATTGCGTTATATTTACTTCAAATTAGGTTATACAAACTTTTCGGAACCCTCTACGTATATTAGAACCTATTATATTCTTATTTTAATCTGTGTTTAAATTACTCTATTCTGATTGGTTAACAATGTCACGCTTTAATTTACTCAGCGACAACATTATTCAGCTCAGACTTAATTTTGGGGTATGATTAATTATCAGACTATTGTATATTAATTAGGTTATATTAATTATCAGATTATTATGATTAGTTATCCGACAATACAGGATAAGTTTTGATTAGGAGAACTGTATGACTTCAATTAAAACATAGTGAAGAAAAATGGCACATAAATAATAAAAACTTAAACTTTCTGGAGCAGCAATGTTTCAGAAGTGAATTGAGAGTTTACTAATGACATCTGGTTAAGTTAAATTCAGAAAGAAATAAGAATCAATTTTGTGTGTGTTTTGAAAAATGTTTATAAGACACTTTCGTTTTAATGGTTCTTCAATTCTACCAATGTATTTCAATAAGTTTTTGTTAGCTATCTTGATTTCAATCAAGCAAAACGTCGGCAATGATTTTAAACACAAATGGCTAAACCCCGCCATGCTGCGTTTCTGTGTTTTTTGCCCTAGCTTCGTGCATGAAATTCTGCTTATAATTAAATCTAGTTACCTTTTTTTAAACGAGTTTCAACGAGAACTAATCTTTGCGTATCTAGTCTTGGAAAAAGAGAGAAAAATGTTGATATTTGTTATGTAAGCTAAAAGCCTTTATCAGACAATTCAATTTTTTATCAATTTTTTTTATAACTTTTTCTCGTGTTGCAAGATTTGACGTTTTAAATGGTCTCAGATTTTTCTCCGTCTCCACAGAGTATTATTTTTTTAGTATTTTGAGAATGGACTTGAGCATCTGCGATTCTTTTTGTTGTGGTTTTTTTAGATTAATTCTCGGGGCACACAGAGATGCTGCTCCTTTGGAACCATTGTTGTCATCTTCGAGCCATTCTCAATTGTAGATCTGCGCCCATGCCGAGACAAACATTTTGTTTTCAGCTAAAACGGCGTCGTGTCCTCTTCTAGACCTTTGAAACTTATTGAAGTTTTGGCTTTCTTTTTGTTCTAGCTCCATTCTAGTTCTTGAATTGTTCAAACAGTGTCTCGTTGCAGATCTCCTCTTCAGGTGCCTGGATCGCGTCACTTTCTGTCCTTGAGGATTCGTTCTCCAACCTTATTGCACCACTAATGGGGATAAGTATGGATTCCTATTAGTTGAAGATAATCATTGCTTCCCATTAATAAGTTTATCAGAGCAATTAGTTATTGAAGTGTTCATGAAACGGGAGTGGCTCCGAAATAAAAGTTATAAACACACACACACACTTTCAAATACTCAATTCCGTCTCTTTTGATCATGATGCAATGTAAAAAAACAACAAGATAAAGCAGCGTTAAGTAACGTACTAAGATTACGGTGATCAAGGCAACAAGTGGTTTTTTAGACGGCAGTTTTTGATGCTCATTTGGCCGGTATTTGGTCTGATAACGAATCAGTTCAATGCCAGTCACCATTTTGTGCCAATGAAATCCAAAATCCCAAAAAATATTAGGCTATAAACGACAATAATCCGTACATATCGCGGTTATATTTACTTCAAATTAGGTTATACAAACTTTTTGGGAACTCTCTACGTATATTAGAACCTATTATATTCTTATTTTAATCTGTGTTTAAAATACTCTATTCAGATTGGTTAACAATGTCACGCCTTAATTTACTCAGTGACAACATTATTCAGCTCAGACTTAATTTTGGGGTATGATTAATTATCATACTATTGTATATTAATTAGGGTATATTAATTATCAGATTATTATGATTAGTTATCCGACAATACAGGATAAGTTTTGATTAGGAGAACTGTATGACTTCAATTAAAACATAGTGCAGAAAAATGGCACATAAAAAATAAAAACTTAAACTTTCTGAAGAAGCAATGTTTCAGAAGTGAATTGAGAGTTTACTAATGAGATCTGGTTAAGTTAAATTCAGAAAGAAATAAGAAAAATTTTTGTGTGTGTTTTGAAAAATGTTTATAAGACACTTTCATTTTAATGGTTCTTCAATTCTACCAATGTATTCCAATAAGTTTTTGTTAGCTATCTTGATTTCAATCAAGCAAAACGTCGGCAATTATTTTAAACACAAACGGCTAAACCCCGCCATGCTGCATTTCTGTGTTATTTGCCCTAGCTTCGTGCATGAAACTCTGCTTATAATTAAATCTAGTTACCTTTTTTTAAGCTGCTACCGAAACGAGTTTCAACGAGAACTAATATTTGCGTATCTAATCTTGGAAAAAGAGAAAAAAATCTTGATCTTTGTTATGTAAGCTAAAAGCCTTTATCAGACAATTCAATTTTTTATCAATTTTTTCATAACTTTTTCTCGTGTTGCAAGATTTGACGTTTTAAATGGTCTCAGATTTTTCTCCGTCTCCACAGAGTATTATTTTTTTTTAGTATTTTGAGAAGTTAAATAAATGGAACTATCAGTTTACATGAAATCAAATCAAACCTGTTATAAATCATATTGCAGATTACAATAGTGAAAAGCGGCTTTGCTTGAGCTACGAGGCGAAATCTAAGTTTGATTTGGTTTTTTTCCATTGAACAGAAATTTTTCAACTTCAAGCAAAATTAATAAAGTTAAAAAAAATTAGAATTTTGGTATGCTCAATATTGTTTTGTAACACTTGCGGATTTTTTTAGTATATTAAAACGACAAATGGGGTTTTTTATCTCATCGAAATCAACATTAACTGCATCTAAATATTTTACCTCTGCCATCGCGGAATTGTCTGAGCATTCAATATTGGACCAATTTTACAGGCCATCCTAATCCAAACAATCCATTACTAAATAATCATTTAGATTTCAAAGAGTTTCCTTATTTCTTTGTCTGCCGCAGCAAACAATTTTAACTGGTTCAATTTTACAGACAGCTACACGACCTTGTTTCAAAATTTTCATGCAATTTTTTCTGTTATTCTTTTGAATAGCAGCTTACTAACCGTCAGCACCTTTATCAACTGAGTTCTGCCCTATATGATGTACAAGTTCTCAGTTTTTTCCTCAAAAACAAAATCTTTGACAATAATTCCATACAAAATTACTTGTCAAACTTGTTTGCTTTGAGTGATCTGATATAATGAGCTGCATTGCAAAAAAGACTAATCTTTTTTGAAAATGTATTTTTCTGCCAATTCGTTAGTGCAGCAAGCATTTGGATGGTCTTGTTCTTTAAGAACATTGTCCATGCATTTAAAGATAGTTTCCTCCGTTGCATTTTTCAAGAACTTCTTTTGGGTGCTTTGCTCCTGAGTTCAATATCAAAATATATAATGCGATATTTGTAATGAAATGTACCTGATACGAAAAGGAAGTTAAGTTATACTAACTGTGTGGCGTGCGTGCGTGTGTGTGTGCCCGGGTCGAGTCCGAATGGTTATCTTGTAAGAACTTGCAAGTTTCTGGTAGAAACTTACAAGGCGATGCATCGCCTTGCAAGTTTTTCTTCCAAAAACTTGCAAGTTCTTACAAGATAACCATTCGACTTGCAAGTTCTTACAAGTTAACCATTCGACTTACAAGGCTCTTACAAGTTAACCATTCGACTTACAAGGCTCTTACAAGTTAACCATTCGACTTACAAGGCTCTTACAAGTTAACCATTCGACTTACAAGGCTCTTACAAGATAACCCTTCATCTTGCGAATGTTTATCTTGTAAGAACTTGCAAGTTTCTGGCAGAAACTTACAAGGCGATGCATCGCCTTGCAAGTTTTTTCTGCA
>NW_027450144.1:0-13929 GCF_964194025.1 Convolutriloba macropyga | reverse complement strand
AATATAAAATCATGGATATAGAAAATCTATTTATTGACTGCATGAAACCAGTTTTTGAAATAAGAACTTTTCATCTGTTTTTTTAGAAGAAGAATTGTTTGGTCTGTGTACAAGGTATCATGCAATAAAAGTTGTCACTTTTAAATTGAGAAGAAATATGGACAGCTACAAAAAAGTTTGAAAAAAGCCTTTTTTAGAAACTTTTGCAATAGACTTCTGCATTTTCGCCAGGATTTTCATGTTATCGCAGTATTCGATAAAAACATAAGTTTTGAATCACTTTGCATGTTTACCGGCTGATTCCGCCCAATACAAGGGGGGGGAACTTACAGACTCAGATGATAGCAAGTTGATAAAAAATTGCTTTCGCAAAATTGATGTTTCGAGATACGAAAACTCGCAAAGGTTCAAATGCTTAAATTTTGCAAAGATTGTCCTTTTGAATATGAAATTTAACCCTTGATTTACGATGAATCAGCATTGACAAAGAAAGAAAGAAAGAATAAATTTCTCCAAATATTAGACAGCAAATTAAATCAATTTAATTAAAAAATTTATTTAATCATAGAACATAACAACAAAAAGTATCTCGGAGAGGACAGATAGACGGGGTTATTAAACCCACCTAGTATCTGCCCTGGAAATAACTGATATACAATGACCTAAGGGCCCGGGTTAGTAATTGGCTTGAGATATTTTAGTCGAAGAAACCGTTTTTCCTGGCTATGCTGGCTGGCATCACCCATCTAATTGGAGGAGGATTCCGATTTGCAGTCATGACTGACGAGTTTGTGGATGACTACACGAGATACTACAATGAAAGGGTACATCAAAATTTAATCTCTGATATGATAACTGATCGATAGTACAATAAATCTGATAGGTATCTTATTGGAAAAAGTCCCATTAATATTAACTGATTAACTGATGAAGAATACGAGTTTCTGATTAGCATCTCCTTTTTCCATAAAACATTTTTTATCTAAGTTTAAGCCTCAAATGAATAATAACAAGGAAAGTCGGTAAAGTGCGTTCGCGCATAATGTTCCAACCCATCAAGTAAAAAAAGAATTTTGAAAAAAAAAAACGAAATCAGCTCATCCTAGAAGCGTACCTTTATTAATTCATTGAAAATAGTTGTGCACATGACTAATGAAATTGTCATCATTAGCCCTCTAAATGCACTATATTTTTGCTCCGACCCCCACTTTAGTGGGGAAGGAGGAACTATATACTCAAATGGGTTTTTTTTTGTTCAGTCAATTTTGGCCGATCGATATAAACATCGTAGAGAGTTATGAGAGGTATCATTAGAAAACCAGTCCAGCGTAGAATAAGGAATGAAAAAGATTTTTTCCTTTTTCGTTTTTTATAGGGAGTTATCGAGGTCTAAAGTTTTCTGAATAATTGCTGTTTTTATTCACATTTTCAGTATTTTTTACCAAATTTGTGTAAATTTTGCTAAAAAATGAAAAATTTGTTAACTGTACTGTTATTTATTTCAACTCTAAAGATAAAAGAGGGTTATTGAGTTTTTCGATCCGAGTTTTTTGTCTAGAATTTATGCTAAATTTTTCAAAAATCAGACTTTTTTCGAGAAAAATTTGCTTTTTTAACCCACTTTTTTAAAATTTGCTTGAAGTAGACACCTCAACTGCGGTCAAATTCTTCTTAAGAAAGGAGCTAGTTGTAATCCCGCTGGCTTTAAGAGTCTTCAGGATCATTATTTTGCAAGTTTTTTGCAAATTTAAACTCGGTAATTACAAAGAAAACATTATTTATTTTTTGATAAACTGAAAATTTTGTTTAAAAAATGTTATATTTTGCAATCATTTGAGCAATTGAATGTTTTTCTAAACGCAAAGCACATCTGGGCTGATGTTGATCTCACCGTGGATCCCTACGATGAAAAATTTTTCAGATTTAAATGGGGGGCGACCTTTTTACCAAAGCATTTCCGCTTTGTAAATGTTTTTTATGTAAATTACTGACAAGAATCTCAAATCGGGGCTCAATTAGTGACAGATACTATTTGCAAAAAAGATTTCCAACGAAATTTCAAAATGGTTTCAGAGTTAAGCTCCTGGTTTTTATGGCTTAGACCAATTGTTTTCGTAAAAATTTTTAAGACTTTTTGAGTTTTGCTTTCGTTTGTTATACTTTTTGTATCCCAACTTTTTGTATCCCAACAAAGTGTCCCCAATCCAAGATGCAGTTCAATTTTAAAAAGGTCAAGATGAACCTAGACAATTTTTTCAGTTGTTATCTAATGTCTCTTATGACTTTGAATATACTTATTTTAAGAAAATATCTGTGAAGTTTTGAACTTTGCCACGATTTTATCTTATTTCTATCAACTTGGGGCGCAGCCTCAGTAAAAACAGGCAGATACCACTTCCGTATGATTAATAAACTATTGTTGGAAAGGGTTTTATATTCAACTAATGTTTTCCTTGTTTTGATACTACGCGTTTTCGAATAATTTTTTTTTCATTTTCATTTTTGAGCATAATTGCATTTTTTATGAGTCTATTTCGTTTCCTTCCCAAATTATCACATTGTTGGCAAATCTAATTGAATGAAAGCGTAGTAGGAAAATTGAACAGCGTTGGAAAAATGCGTATCTGTATTTATTGTTTTTGTTGAATATTTTATGCTTTTTGGGCTCAGACCAAGTCATCTCGCGAAACTTTGTGGATTTTTTGTTGTTTTTTCTATGTTTGTCTTTCCTGTTGTTGTTGTCCGCCATATACCTGAAAACGATAGGTCTCAATTGCTTCCCCATGACAGATAACTCCACCTAGATAAAGATTTCAGTTTATAGCTGTCTGTTTTAATGACTTTCAAATTGAGTTTTTTAAAACAGTTTTTTTTCAGCTGTCTCTTTATGCTTTCAATTTGGTCATCAAGTAACTCGATCTCACTGATTATAAGTCTCAATAACGTTTGATATTTCAACTAATTGTATTGCGCTTTGTTATACGTTGTGACTGATTGCTTCGTCCATTTTCAAAAAAATTTTGAGAGATTTATATGCTGTTCAATTTTTGGGTTTCTTCGTGTCTACATTGTCTTTTTATAGGGAACGCTCGGTGATGTTAGGATGAGGAGAAAAAGATGATTTAAAGTTCTTAGAGCTAACATTTTATAAGTATAGTGCCGTGAATAATTTGATGTCGTAAAATTGTTTGAAGTTTTGGCTTCCTTGTGTGTTTGTTATGCAATTGTTATTTTGTGGGGTCGTGGCGTGGTCTCATTTTTAATTACCCCAATTGGCTTCCTGAGGTTTTGCAAATTAATCCATCGCTTTTTGTTGGAATCTTAAATCTGTTATGACTTTTGGAAAAGTTTCTTTCCAAAACAAATTTGGGTTTTTGAGCTTCGTCATTTTTTAAAACAGATTTTTTTGGTCAAACTGTAGATCAGTCTTTGTAAACACAGGTGACAACCCGTTTGCAGTGAGCTATGAATTTACCCTTGTAACAGTTTTAGCTTTAAAATTTTGTTCCTTGGCTTTCTTTACTACTTTTAGTACGACACTGCATAAAATGTTTGTGATTTTTATATTTTTGTAAATTTTAGAGGATTTTTGTTTTCTTTTCTGGTTATAACCATAATTGTAAGTCCCATTGCCTTTAAAACTTTGCACAATTAAAGATTGGATTCTGGCTCATCTCAATTGCTTCTTATGGAGCTATAAATGAAAATTGCAGTGAATTCAGGTGATATCTAAGGACATTAATAACTGTGAAGTTAATTCTTTTCAAAAATACAAACGTATTTTTTAACTTTGCACCTCTTTGCTATTTTTTCACTTTTTTCGACTTGTTAACCAGTCGCATTGAGAACTGGTCCCATATTTTTCCTAATGAAGTTTAGTTTAAACTGTTTTGTTTAGATTTCATCTGACGCGAGTTTGATTTTGTTATGATTTTTTTATTGTAGACATCGAGTTGTGGTCGTAAATGATGTTTGTTTTTTGATTTTTTTAATGGTCTTTTTAGTAGTTCTTTTATCAAAAACTGTCATCGACCTGCTAGCGTGGCATCATTATATTCCATTGGTTGTTTATTGAACGATATGTGTGTTTTTGATCTCTTCATCATTTGGTAGCCAATTAAGTTAAGAATGTGGATGAGCGGGGTTGGAACATTATGTGCGTACGCACATTACCGAGCCTCCTTGTTAAATTAAAATTTCAAGTAAAACGAAGTCTTTCATTTTTTTGAATTAAAGTCTCTTCTAGCCATCGATTTCTGATCGCTAATTTTGAATACTGATATCTAGACGAACGATTTGAATCAAAAGATTGTGGCAATGTCGCGACTAAACGTCTGTTTAGTTTTAAAAAAAGGCAGGGGACAGCCAGACGAAAAAATTACTCATTTACAAAAGGGGAAAACACTGCCGGCATTAAATCCCAAAACAAAATGTAGAAAGTGAGTGAAACAGTTTGAGAACTGCTAAAAAGAATGTTTGGAGAATTGAAAATCTCCGGCTTCATAAGGCTGACATTCAAAAATATTTGCGCAAAAAGAAATTCTCAATCTTTTTGAAAATTGGTGCTTAGATAAGTTGTGCGTAGGACTTATACGAAAGTTGACCATCCAATTCTTTCTACCTCCAAGTCTGCAAACCTTGAAAAATTTCAAAATTTTCTGCAAATATGTCTAACGAATTTTAAGTCTGTCTTCAGTGTGAGGTCCGCAAATGTTTGCAGCAATAGATGCTTTCAAAGAAGCTCATACTTTTTGTCTTATATTTGGTTTTTTTTTTCAGATGACCAAATGGAAAATTGGCCACAGAATGGAAAGGTTCCAAGTATTTGAGTCTGCTTTCTTTCATAAAATGAAAAACACGGTTTTTTTTTATTACAAGATTTAG
Source organism: Convolutriloba macropyga (assembly GCF_964194025.1). Lineage (NCBI taxonomy): Eukaryota > Metazoa > Xenacoelomorpha > Acoela > Convolutidae > Convolutriloba > Convolutriloba macropyga. The sequence goes on along the minus strand of NW_027450144.1, from coordinate 9,045 downwards.
AAAATATTCTTCAGCTCAAATGTAGCTTCTTCAAAATTTGTTTCATTTTACAGCAATTATATAGTTTCAACTTTCTTTTATCATCGAAATTATGAATTTAATCTCAGACACAAAAATTTAAATACTTTAATCGGAGAAGCAAAGATTTATCGGAGCAATGGAAGTACCATTTGTAATTTTCAGCGGGGTTACTATACAGTTTTAGGCGAATGAGGTTTTTGCAAAATTTAGTCCTTAATTGAATCGCAAGATATCAAAATTTAAAATTTTTCCCTCAGGACTCATTTTTTCTCCGCGTTTTTGAGATACCACAAGTAGTTGTGTATCCGCAAAATGCTCATTATCGATCAATCATCCAACTATCAAAAAATTTAATAAAAAACCCTGCTTTTACTACGTTCTTAACTTCCAATTTCATGAATGGCCAAGGAGAACTGGTATGCGGAGTTATAATTTTTGAAGCAGGCTGACGTGTGATTTCTAAAAAAAACAATACCAAATGCTTCGTGAAATCAGACAAAAGATACTTTTGCTTCTCTCTGCAAAACATTTTGGTCCGGCGAAATTTGCTTGAACTGGTCTTATCGTTTTCATCTTTGAATAAAGATGAACGATTGGAACCAGAGAACTCGCAAAATGAGACGCAGACAAAAATTTTTGTTCAGACAATTTTGGTTCCGCAGGAACAGTTTCGTTCAGACAAAAATTTTTCGTCTGAACGAAACTGTTCCTGCGGAAAATAGTGGCAAAAAATTTTTAGCTCTGACTTCATGATTTGTGAAAAAGTAAAATTTGCAGGTTTTTATTATAACTGCCTGCACTGAGGTCAAGATTGTATTGCAAAATTATTATGATAACTCCACTATTTTGACAACGATGTACAAATTTGACAACGATATACAAACTTTTTTTCGGGCAAAATCGATACTAAATTTTAAAAAAATTATAAAACTTTAATCTCGTTCTCTTTATACTCTTTCTTTTATTGGAAAATTTGCCTGCAAAAGAGTAACCACATAAAGACCGATATATTAAATAGCTTATAAAAGGGATCTATTCTGCCCCCCCCCCCAGTGTTTTTTATGACCCCAGCTACAATTTATATGTTGTTATATAGCACGTTTCTATGTATGAAAATAGCACGTGCGCATGGGGGTCATAAAAGATTTATGCTCGCTAAGCGGGTGGGGGGGGGCAAAACAGAATAGATCCGACAAAAGTACCACCACTGTCGAGATCAATCACTCATTCAATCAGAATGGTGTGAAACAGATTAGATCCCAGATTTCAGAGGTGCCAGAGTAGGAGCTTCCTATAGACATTACCAGATTACGAAACTGCTGTCGTTTTTGAAACTCTGCTAATTTAGTTCAATTCCAAATCCTGGCTTTTATCTCGATTCTTGATTCTACGCGATTCTCAATGAATGTCAGATTTTCTCAGTGACTTCATCAGTGTCACCTAACCTAAGCCTAATTAAAGTTTTAAATAAATTTACGATCTTTGCGTTTGTGTCCCCCAGCTTAGTGGCCAGTGCCTATGTAACTGGGGGCACATAACGTATTATCAAAAATATCTAAAATTTGTGATGATAGAATTTGTATTTCTGTGAAACAATTTGTGTCTAGGTGGAAAAGGAGAGAACGCTGCAGAGACAGTTGACAGCTGATGAGGTTGAGGAATTGAGACCGCCCCAAGTGTCCGATCCCACGTTCATCCTCTTCCTCTGGGGAATCGTCAACCACTATCACGTAAATTGAACCCTGAAAAGATTTTCCATGAAAAACGTTTGCTTGGCTAAATATAATATTCAATGATAAGATCATGACTCGACCCATGGAAAAAAGGGGCTTGGCCGTGTTAGTCCAAAAAAATGAGAGTGGCTGCACCCACAAAAGACTTGGTTTGAACTTAAGGTATGTGCTCGACCGTGTAATTTGTGTCAAAATCGCCCCTTTGTCTTATTGAATCTTCTCATCGAGTCTAGATCTCTTCTAAGGCACTTGCACCTTAATCTAGCTCAATAATTGTAGGGGGAAGTTGATTGCCGATATTATTGTTCCGACCCTCTTGAGGGGGGAGGAACTATATACTCAAATGGGTTTATTTTGTTCCGTGAATTTTCGCCGCTCGATATAATCATCGTAGAGTGTTGAGACTGGTATCATTAGAAAGCTCGTCCAGCGTAGAATATGAAATTAAAAAGTTTTTTTTAATTTTCGTTTTCTACAGGGAGTTATCGAGGTTTAAACTTCTGAGAAAAGAAGAGTGAATTCACGTTGTTTTCATTCACATTTTCCGGAATTTTTGCCTAAATTTTCGTCAATTTTGCTAAAATTTGTTATAATTTTTAAAAATAGTGTCGTTGATTTTATTTTTGAAGACGAACAAGCATTGTTGATTGTTTTGATTTGATTTTTTGGTCAAAAAATCTGGATAAACATTTCAAAATTTAGCCTTTTTCATCGAAAACAGCACGAAATAAGCTACTTTAGTCCACTTTGATTAAATTTGCCGACAGTACACCCCCAAACAACACTCATACAATCTTTGTAGACTCAGAGGGGGGCTATTTGTACTTCAGAGTCCGCTGAGAGTGCACTGTAGTTAAAACTTTGCCGTTTTTTGCTAACTTTACTCGTTGATTATCAAAATTGCAGAATTTATTTTGAGTTTTCAACTACCAAATTATCTATATCTACAACATCGAAAAATCAATTGTTCCTAACGGACAATAAGCATTAGCAGGGCTAGTTTTGGGCCATTCTTGGACTGTTACAATCCAAAAAAATCGGGTTGTAATCAGTCGGTCTTTTTTTTAGAAAAAAAGACTTTTTTTAATAATAAAGAACAGAACATATCAAATCAAAGCTCAGGAGCGATAGGTCCAACCAATTAGCAGCTCGAAGCTAATGCATTTAGTTTTTTGCTTGAAAGTTTGTGGTCGTTTCTTTTTTCTTAAAAATAATTGACTTTTCAATAAATAATGGCTTAATTATTTTTTCCTCTATTTTTTTCTTAATTTGTTCAACTTCCTGCTTAGTATCAGCAAAGAAAGACTGCTTCTTCTTTCTACTGATTTAAAGTTTATTCGCGGTTGCAGTTTTAAGCCTGGAGTTATTGTTTTCTGGCTTTGATACTACAAGATTTCAGATTTTTGTTTGTTTTGATATTTGCCAGTTTTTCACGTTTTCTAATTTTGTCACATTATCACATTATTGACAGTTCTCATGTCACCTTATTAGCATTTATAATAAGGCACAATTGAACATATTTAATTCCTGAAAGATATACATCATCGTTTTAACGGCCTCGACGCCTCTTTCTTGAAGAAATCAATTGAATTTTTTAATTTTGTCTCCAACTGTCATTTATACTTTGTCGTTTCGGTCGTATGAAATTTCTTGTATAGTGATAGCTTTCATTGGCCTTTCATGTAAGAGGAACCGATATTCTGATATTAGTAGACAGCTGATGGCTTTCATGACTTTGAAAACAATCGTTTTCCAAAATTAAAAAAAAAAACTTTTTATTCTCGCAATTTTGTTCTTTTTATGTTTCTTTTTGTTACCTAATTTCGTTAGTTAATTACAGGTCAAATATGACATTATGGGTGTCAATGGAATAAAAGGTATTGGTGTCCCAAAATCTTTTTTTAAAAGAATTTGTTATGACCTTACTGGCTTCGACACCGGTTTTTCACAAAAAAAAGTAAATTATTTCGATTTTTGTCATATTTGACGTTCTTTTTGTAGATGCAAGAAATATTCTGGATAATTACAGGTCTCGAGGGCTTCCTTTTCATGAATAAACGACCCCATTTAAATAGCTCTTTTTGTAATTAATGCCTTTCATGACATTGAATGTAGTTTTGTTTCGAAAAAAAAATTAAAAGTATTACATACTTTAGCACTTCGCTTTTTTGTCTACTTGTTACCTAGTTTTACTAATGAATGGCCACGTACTACATTATAGCTGTTTGAAGAAGGCGCAATCAAATATATTTTGAGTGCCAAAATTTGGCTTGACGGTTTTGACAGCGTTTTCTGGCAAGTTTCAATTGAAATTTTGTTTGCTCTTTGTTGTTCTATTTAGCCGCTTTAAAAAATGAATAAGGACAGGTCCTAATGCCCTTCTATAAAATCAGTGGTAATCGTAAGTTTTTGGTAATATTAATTGAGTCCTAAAGGTATTTATTACTTTGAAGTTAACTGTTTCAAAAAAATAAGTTAATTTTTTTAATTTACTGTTTTTGTTCTTTTTTGTATAATTGTTACCAAACCTTTTTATGGACTGGTCGCATATGTTTTCTGGTGATTTATAAGTTATTTTTGGTTAATTTTAGTTTTATTTGACGATATGTTGACTTTGTTATTAAATTTAGTTTTTAAGAGGGACATAAATTTTTTGATGTAATTAATGTTTGTTGTTGTTGTTTGATTTTGCTGTTCGTCTTGACTCGCTTTCCTAATATTGACAAATTACAGCAATCTAATGCATCAATTTTTAATCCACTGATTTATTTGCTTTGGAGGCTATCTTATTGTTCAAACAGAATTTTTTGAAAAAGACTTGGGCTTTTTTGGGATTCGCAAAAAATAATTTTTGGGTTTTTGTATCTGTTCCTCATTTGGTAGACAATTATGCCAAAATTGTGGATGGGCGGGGTCGGAACCTTATGTGCCATCGCACATTACCGAGCCGCCTTGTTATTATTATCAACTTGGACTGAAACTCACAACATAGTGAAAAAATTGATGAAGAATAATGAAGAACCGGAACCAAATTGGAAGTGCAGCTATTGCAAATTGAAAGTTTTAGCGCTTCTTTTAGTGGATTTCTCCCAGTGAAACGAAACTTGTTACGCCTTGATAAAACATGCATGATCTTGACATCTCTCGCAGAACTAAACACATCTTGCCAAGAACTTGAAATACAAACATTTCATGGTAATCTTGGTAAGATCTTATCAAGATAGAACAAGAAAATTTTTGTACAGCTCTTGACAAAATCTTGATAACACTTACTATCTTTTCTGATTGCTTGCTCATCCACAGAAAAAATCATCGTCTTCTCAACACACTAAATAAAGTTAAGGTAAATTCACCTTAACGAAGTCAGGGTAAACTTTTGTTAAGATAAAATTAAGGTAACGTTTACCTTAACTTTACCTTAATTTGAGCTAAGTTACAAGTTTAGCTTAACTTTGTTTAGGTAAAATTAACTTAAACTACCTTACTGGTTTTATTTTTTATTTAAGTTTACCTTATGAATTCGCGCTAAATCGTTTTTTATAGGTGCTTTTTAATTTTTACAACTTGGTATATCTTACCATGCCATGGTTAGTCTTTCTTGGTTATCTTGCCAAGATCTTGTTTCTTGACGGCCATGCAATAATCTTGCATGTTCGTACAAATCTTGATAGTTTCATGGCAAGTACCATGTCAAGATCTTGGCAAGATTTAACAAGATTTTAGTATGTTTCTTATCAAGGTGTACCAAATTTCAGTTCACTTGGTTTGCATATTTCCAGTCTATTCAAAAATTCTTCGGAAACAGTTAAACGCCAAAAAATACAATCTTCGTTTTTGCTCTCACAGAATTTTGCACCCCCGTTTATGAATTTTATGAATTTTATAGCATATGAACGGCTTCGGCTTTCTATACTTTTTACGGTAAGTTTGCAAGCAGCCGTGTATTGATGTAGAAGATAATACATAGGGACATAGTAGAAGGAGCGTTCTTTGTTCTTTTGGTCTAGAATCAAGAAAACCTATTTTTATTTGTAGCAACTAATAGCGCTAGGCCCAATTGGGACCTTAGATCGAAAAAGAAACATATCAAATCTAACGGGCTGATGCAAAGTTGTAATACAAAGAAAAAATAAATTCGTGTGTGTGTGTGTGTGTGTGTGTGTGTGTGTGTGTGTGTTTGTGTGTGTGGGGGGGGGCAATAACGGAAAACGAAAAAGGTCCAAAATTTGTTTGCAAAAAATGTCTTGAATACACTTCCAGGAACATTTTCATTTCTCAGACGTATTAAAAATTTTTATTTCTAAATAATGCCGTTGGACAATCTTTATTATACTTGATGATGTCTATATTCGTAGGAGATGTCACGTATCTTCTGGCGCCACGGAGACAACTACATGGCTAAGGCTCTGATTGGGATGCGAATGTACACAATCATGGGGGAACAGTTCTCAAACATGGACCAAGAGGCCCTAGATGAACACATCAAGTAACACAAATAAAATAAAAACTTTCGCATCTTTTCCGTTTGTGCCCCCCACCCCCACTACGTTATGCCCCCCACCCCCCCTGTTGCAGAGCACGTGCCATTACATAGTAAATCATTATGTAAAAATATAGCTCGTGCGTTTGGGGGGGGGGGGGGCGCAAATAATATGCACGCACTAAGCTTTCACAAACGGAAAAGATCCAAACTTTTTTTAAAAAAAAATGCAAATTAGTTCTGCCTAGCTTGACCGAACTTACGTACCAGAAAACCTTCCATATATGGTATTTTGTTTACCTTAGAACGGACCATATATGGCCCATCAAAGCCATAAAAACCGTTTATGTTCATGGTACGGTTTATTAAGGCACCATATAAGGATGTTTTTATGATACGTAAGTTTCCACCGTAACTTCAGGATAAAATATACAAGTGGGTTCATTGAAAGCTTGATTGAAAACTACTAGTTAGCACCTCTATCGGAAAAGAAAAATTGCCTTTCAAAATGAGCCTGCTTAAATGATCACCGAATCATTTTGAGTATTTTTTAACTTTTTGTTTAGCGACTACTCGGAGCTGGCAATGGACATTTTGCGCAGGAGTTACAAGTCCAATGAGAACGACTCAAGTCAGATGATAGTGTCATCTCTCTCTTGCTGTTCAACTCACTCTGTAAGTTTGTCACTCCTCCCGTGTTGAGAATTTCGTCTGATTCAAACAGAAGACTATACTCATCAGTACTGAACTATAGAACCAACCGAAATAGTGAATTTCTTCAACTAAAAAGCAAGCTAGCTCAATGTTCCGAAAACTCTAATATTGGATCCTTCGAATGTGATTATCCGCGAAAATAGAAAAATAATTTTGTTATAGTATATGTACGCATACGAACGAGAAAGTTTCCTTCATGAAATTTAGACTTAAAAATAGCTCAAACAAGAAAGTTTCCTTCATGAAATTTAGACTTAAAAATAGCTCAAACAATATTATAGTGATGTGATAATGAGCTCATGAGCATCCTTAAAATTGGAAATTAAGTAAAAAAAAATGAAGCACTTGAGAGAAAAAAATGATAGAAAATTCTAATGAGCTTAAAACAACCACAAATTCAACAAAATATTTGAAGAGGTTCGGAATAGCCGAAAACACCCTTGAATTACCAATGAGCTTCAAAACGCAATCAAATAGAACTTAATTTTTTTTAGTTTAAATTAACCTTTCAGACAACATAAAAGATAAAAAACCAACAAAACATCTCGGGGACATGAACATGAACAAAAAATTCTTTCGCTTAACGAAAATTTTATCAGACTTACATTTTTCGCTATTTCTCAACAGAAAATATCAAAAACCAAAGTTAAGCGGCCAATCAATTATAGAGAGAGTTTTAAAAGCGCAGGTGAAAATTGACGGTGGAGGATGGGATAGTTTGATCAGGGTTAGTTGGGGGGGTAGGGGCAGTTGGGAGGCATGTGGGGGTATTTATGTCAGAGGAGGAGAGGTTTTGGTAGGCGTGGGAGGATGTTAGTAGTCTTCTATAGGAGGAGGGATTGTTATGGGATAAAAAATATCTCAAAAACCCTTGGAACTTAAATTTTATCAGCAGTTTTGAATTTCCATACAGTAGAAACTAAGCTACTGTTATAGTTTAGCTTTGGAGAACTGAAGTTGACGTTCACCAGAACAAGGAATATATAAACTAATGGGTCTTTCCCATTATAGCCACCCCCAGCTTAGTGGTCAGATAAACTATAGCCCCCCCCCCCCTCCTCCTCAATCATGGTAATTATACCATAAGGGGGGGCTATAATTTCATGGGGGGCTATAATGGGAAAGACCCAAACTGATTAGCGACACCGTACCTTCAATCAAATAATTTACTTCGATATTTCAGGTGTTGGGTCTGGCAGTTTTGGCTGAGCACGAGGAATTCATTGCCCACTCCTCCTCCCAGACAGTCCTGAATGAAATCTGGTCAGGTGGAATTAGACAGTGTGACAACATCAACATGAAGGTACAATAAGCTTAACCCCAACTGGTGGGTTGTCTGCGCGATTGGGCAAATTGACCACCTGAATCGAATCGGTCGATGCGTTGAAAAACTTGGGAGCATCTTGAAATCAATCTTGCAAGTGAATGTGTACGAGTACCCAGGTCGAGGTGTACGTTAATGATCACACCCACCCAGACGAAAAACAGCCATTATCATATTTTAGCTCGTTTTTCATACGTGCTCGTTTTTAACTCGTTTTTGTTGTTGTCATCACCAGACGCACCCTTCCAGACAATAATCACCCAGGTTCAGTTTTTAGCTCGTTTTTCACACGTGCTCGTTTACAGCTCGTTAAAGATATTAAAAAAACTCCCCAATAGCAGAACTATGCTACTAGGAAAACTTACGATGACCTGTTTTTCCTCAGTATTCTGATAGTCAAATCGTGCTGTTTTCTTAAATGGTGTATATTTGAATTAGGTTCAAAGCTTTTAAATGCCAGAACTCAAAATGCCAGAAGTTGCTACTTAGTCAGAAGTTAAATTTCGTTGACTTTCGTCATTTTTAAACGTGCGCGTTTCGTGTTTTAATCATGGTTACGTGACTCTGAAGCAGTTACTTCGAAATTTTGACTTAATATCTCTAGCCACTGCAGAGTCATATAGAGATCTTAAAGATCATAAACCGCTAAGATCTTAAAATTGCACTCCAGTGATCATATTGCAAACAAACGTGAATGAAAAAGTAACAAGTTGTTATAAATATAGAGGAAGACGACAAAGTTTGGAAAACATCAGTTGAAGAGGAAAAGCAAT
>NW_027450143.1:0-25500 GCF_964194025.1 Convolutriloba macropyga | reverse complement strand
CCTATGGTAAAAAGCTGGTGAACATACACTGTTGAAAAAGAAAGTAGTGTTGAACTTATTAGCACAAAAAATCTATTTCTGTATTTGTGTAGATATTTCTTTATAATCTTGGAAACGCTTCTTCTATGTCTGTGACCGTCTGCTTTTGATTTTCATTTTTAACCTCATTCTTTGTTTGGAGGTGGGACCCTGCGTTCGGTCTGCAGTTCAGATCATGAATTATTTTTAAATTTTTTATTCAGGTGTTTGGATTGAATCTTAAGTTCGTTTTTGTCTGATGATTTTATTACAATTGCTTTGGTGCGCTGTCCTTTTTAAGATCTGTTCACGCTTTTTTCGGCTTCTTCACGTCAGTGAGAAGTCAAATTAGAGTGGTGATTTCGGGTCACACTGAAATAGTAAAGGGAACGAAAAAGCGAGTAGGTCTGAAGCATGACTTTGTTCAAAATACCTTTTAAGTGGAGTGAGAAATTGGTGTTTGGACAATTTGGCGGTTTTTGAGATGGATTTTTCTAAGTGCGTCAATTGGACTTCTGATTTCAGATTTTCCTCTCCTTCAATGCTTTTAAGACGTTACATATTTGTTCTAATTCTGTCTATTTGCCTTTGCTTGAATTCATTAAGGGGCAGCTAAAACTTTTTTCGACTTTGCCACTATTTGTTGTCTAAAATATTAGTGAATTTAAGATTTTGCCCGATTTTTGAAAATTATCTGTTGTCTTATCACTTAGTACCATCAATGTCTGGTCTGATTGTTTGCTAATGAGTCTTGAAATATCCCATTTTTGGCTCGGAGTTAATAGCAAGTGGTTTTTATGATTTTGACATAAGTTCTTTTCGAAAATTTTGAGTGAATTTTCGAGTTCTGCAAGTATTTACTGTACTTTTTTATCATTGAATCTCATTGGGAACAGGTCTCTGATGCTGCTAATAGGATTTAATTTTATTGATTTTATCGTTTTTGTTTAACGCTAGTGCTTTCTACGACTTCGACACTAATTGTTTTCAATAATAATTATCGAGTTTTGCGAGTTTTTCTTTTGAACTTTATCGTCTTAACTCTTAGTCTCATTATCGAGTCATCGAGAATTAAAGCGATTCATTTCAGTTCATAGCTATTGCTTTTTGTGACTTATACGTTTGTTCATTTAAAAAAAATCTTTGTAATTTTTTTTAGTTTTGATAGTGTTTGTTGTACCTATTGCTGTCTTATCTTTTAATCTCATTGATGACAGGTTTCAACGGTGGTCATTGATTTCTCAAATAATTGATGTAATTGTATCCTTCTGTAGCTGTTGCGTTCTGTGACTTTTATACTAAATGTTTTCAGAGTTTTTTATTGCGGTTTTTCGTTATTTTTGTCTTATCATTTAATATTATTATTGAGAGTTCTCATCGACATTTAATGACAGGTTACTAATGAGAAGTAGAGAAATATAGTTGGCTGTTTGAGTTCTCAGCAGTTGTTTTTGGATGTTGATCCTGTCTTTTCAAAAAATAGAAGTTGAATGTCGCTTGTTTTTGTTGTTGTGTTGTTTTATTACTTAGTCTCATTAGTAACAGCTCTAATTTGCCTTTTAAAGCGGAGTAAATGATTGTCAGGTCACAATTTAGAACAATTCTGTGAAATGTATTTCAGGACTTGTCCTGCTATGTTTTTTATTGAAGTTTTAACGCTTGACTTGGTGACTTGTGCTTGATTTAATTTTTTTGCATTCAGTAACCTTAAAACTTAAACAACTGAACTTATTTGAGCTAACTACTTTCTTATACAAAATGTAAAATCATGTCTGTCAAAACTGTTAGCTTAGCGGGGACTTAATAAAGGCCCAGTATAGGTTAAGAACAACTCTCCGAAGGTTTCGGAAAGAAAAGGTCAGAAAAACTTTCGGAAATTGCCGAATTGCGAAAATATTTATACTCCCACATTTTTATTTCCATTGCGCAGTTTAAATCAGCGAAATGTTAGGCACAGCACTCTAAGACACAATTTGGTGGTTCCTAATGAACACTGTGAACTGGGATCAAGTGGGGCTAGATCATCAACATATAGTCTGAGAGTAGTTCCTCACACTTCCAACAATTGCATCAGATATGTTTGTTGTAGTCGGCTGGTTTGAACAAAGTGATTGATCGTCGCATGTCGGGAGAGAGAGCAGCTCGGCTGATGAGTGTCTCGTTGGCCAATCGGAGCCCAGAAGTGTGGATTGCAGAGAGGCCTCTCTCGTTCTTCATCTATTTGGGACAGTACATGCCCACACTCTCAAAGCTGTACGTAGCATCACAATATATTATTACATCACTAGTTTTTTATCAGAGTTCTCAAAGAACTCACTGTAGGTGAGGTTTTGCAAGAAGAGGGCACTTTTGAGATGACCGGAGAAGGGATCGAAAGGACAGCAGATCGAAACCAGAAAAATTGGGACAAAAGGTCGAAAATCATTCTCTGTTCTCATCGACTTAAATTAAGTGTTATTTGCAAGCTGGCATAAAGTTACCCCATCTGCGCATGCCTGGCGAGCCATGGTCATAACTTAGCGGTCCGTGGGATTTGATATGAAGCTACCACAACCGAATGAAATATCACGATCGAACATGTATTTTTTGTGTGCGCTTAAATCTTATTGGGCAATGTCCAACTTGAAGTATTTCATTTCGATCTATTGCCGAGATTTTTTTTTCGATCTTTTCTCCTTGCACCACTTTTGGGGCAGTTTATCTGAGATACTTCTTACTTTCTCGCCATTTTGGATCCACGCGCAACTGTAAAGCTTCGTTTTTACGCGGGAAAATTTTGTGCACTTTTGAACTACAGAGAGCAATTCATGCGGAATTTGTATGTATATATGTATATATGTATATATGTATATATGTATATATGTATATATGTATATATGTATATATGTATATATGTATATATGTATATATATATGTATATATATATATATATATATATATATATATACATATATATATATATATATGTATATATATATATATGTATATATATATATATATATATATATATATATATATGTATGTATGCATGTATGTATGTATATGCAAGCAAATTCAGCACACGTGAAACGGATGTTAAACTTACGAAGTTGGATGAATAGGCAAGACATAAATTCCGAAAGGTAGCTCCAGTATTTTTATCAGTGCCAAGTGTGCTGAAAATACTGAGAATGCTTAAGTCCAAGTTGAAGTTTACGTTTTGTTGAGCTGTTTTTTTTGACACATTGGTCGTCTTGTGATGTTCGTCACCGTACTTATAGGTCTTGTTCAAATAAGAGCTTCATTGAATTAAGGGTTTCCTCTATCTTGCGGCAAGAATATTTACAATTTAATTAATGTTTTGCAATTTTTTTCCTATTTTTCTCCCCTATGGTAAAAAGCTGGTGAACATACACTGTTGAAAAAGAAAGTAGTGTTGAACTTATTAGCACAAAAAATCTATTTCTGTATTTGTGTAGATATTTCTTTATAATCTTGGAAACGCTTCTTCTATGTCTGTGACCGTCTGCTTTTGATTTTCATTTTTAACCTCATTCTTTGTTTGGAGGTGGGACCCTGCGTTCGGTCTGCAGTTCAGATCATGAATTATTTTTAAATTTTTTATTCAGGTGTTTGGATTGAATCTTAAGTTCGTTTTTGTCTGATGATTTTATTACAATTGCTTTGGTGCGCTGTCCTTTTTAAGATCTGTTCACGCTTTTTTCGGCTTCTTCACGTCAGTGAGAAGTCAAATTAGAGTGGTGATTTCGGTCACACTGAAATAGTAAAGGGAACGAAAAAGCGAGTAGGTCTGAAGCATGACTTTGTTCAAAATACCTTTCAAGTGGAGTGAGAAATTGGTGTTTGGACAATTTGGCGGTTTTTGAGATGGATTTTTCTAAGTGCGTCAATTGGACTTCTGATTTCAGATTTTCCTCTCCTTCAATGCTTTTAAGACGTTACATATTTGTTCTAATTCTGTCTATTTGCCTTTGCTTGAATTCATTAAGGGGCAGCTAAAACTTTTTTCGACTTTGCCACTATTTGTTGTCTAAAATATTAGTGAATTTAAGATTTTGCCCGATTTTTGAAAATTATCTGTTGTCTTATCACTTAGTACCATCAATGTCTGGTCTGATTGTTTGCTAATGAGTCTTGAAATATCCCATTTTTTGGCTCGGAGTTAATAGCAAGTGGTTTTTATGATTTTGACATAAGTTCTTTTCGAAAATTTTGAGTGAATTTTCGAGTTCTGCAAGTATTTACTGTACTTTTTTATCATTGAATCTCATTGGGAACAGGTCTCTGATGCTGCTAATAGGATTTAATTTTATTGATTTTATCGTTTTTGTTTAACGCTAGTGCTTTCTACGACTTCGACACTAATTGTTTTCAATAATAATTATCGAGTTTTGCGAGTTTTTCTTTTGAACTTTATCGTCTTAACTCTTAGTCTCATTATCGAGTCATCGAGAATTAAAGCGATTCATTTCAGTTCATAGCTATTGCTTTTTGTGACTTATACGTTTGTTCATTTAAAAAAAATCTTAGTAATTTTTTTTAGTTTTGATAGTGTTTGTTGTACCTATTGCTGTCTTATCTTTTAATCTCATTGATGACAGGTTTCAACGGTGGTCATTGATTTCTCAAATAATTGATGTAATTGTATCCTTCTGTAGCTGTTGCGTTCTGTGACTTTTATACTAAATGTTTTCAGAGTTTTTTATTGCGGTTTTTCGTTATTTTTGTCTTATCATTTAATATTATTATTGAGAGTTCTCATCGACATTTAATGACAGGTTACTAATGAGAAGTAGAGAAATATAGTTGGCTGTTTGAGTTCTCAGCAGTTGTTTTTGGATGTTGATCCTGTCTTTTCAAAAAATAGAAGTTGAATGTCGCTTGTTTTTGTTGTTGTGTTGTTTTATTACTTAGTCTCATTAGTAACAGCTCTAATTTGCCTTTTAAAGCGGAGTAAATGATTGTCAGGTCACAATTTAGAACAATTCTGTGAAATGTATTTCAGGACTTGTCCTGCTATGTTTTTTATTGAAGTTTTAACGCTTGACTTGGTGACTTGTGCTTGATTTAATTTTTTTGCATTCAGTAACCTTAAAACTTAAACAACTGAACTTATTTGAGCTAACTACTTTCTTATACAAAATGTAAAATCATGTCTGTCAAAACTGTTAGCTTAGCGGGGACTTAATAAAGGCCCAGTATAGGTTAAGAACAACTCTCCGAAGGTTTCGGAAAGAAAAGGTCAGAAAAACTTTCGGAAATTGCCGAATTGCGAAAATATTTATACTCCCACATTTTTATTTCCATTGCGCAGTTTAAATCAGCGAAATGTTAGGCACAGCACTCTAAGACACAATTTGGTGGTTCCTAATGAACACTGTGAACTGGGATCAAGTGGGGCTAGATCATCAACATATAGTCTGAGAGTAGTTCCTCACACTTCCAACAATTGCATCAGATATGTTTGTTGTAGTCGGCTGGTTTGAACAAAGTGATTGATCGTCGCATGTCGGGAGAGAGAGCAGCTCGGCTGATGAGTGTCTCGTTGGCCAATCGGAGCCCAGAAGTGTGGATTGCAGAGAGGCCTCTCTCGTTCTTCATCTATTTGGGACAGTACATGCCCACACTCTCAAAGCTGTACGTAGCATCACAATATATTATTACATCACTAGTTTTTTATCAGAGTTCTCAAAGAACTCACTGTAGGTGAGGTTTTGCAAGAAGAGGGCACTTTTGAGATGACCGGAGAAGGGATCGAAAGGACAGCAGATCGAAACCAGAAAAATTGGGACAAAAGGTCGAAAATCATTCTCTGTTCTCATCGACTTAAATTAAGTGTTATTTGCAAGCTGGCATAAAGTTACCCCATCTGCGCATGCCTGGCGAGCCATGGTCATAACTTAGCGGTCCGTGGGATTTGATATGAAGCTACCACAACCGAATGAAATATCACGATCGAACATGTATTTTTTGTGTGCGCTTAAATCTTATTGGGCAATGTCCAACTTGAAGTATTTCATTTCGATCTATTGCCGAGATTTTTTTTTCGATCTTTTCTCCTTGCACCACTTTTGGGGCAGTTTATCTGAGATACTTCTTACTTTCTCGCCATTTTGGATCCACGCGCAACTGTAAAGCTTCGTTTTTACGCGGGAAAATTTTGTGCACTTTTGAACTACAGAGAGCAATTCATGCGGAATTTGTCGGTTTATGTATTATAATTGACGCGGCTCATCTTTTTTGCGCTGATGGATTTTTTTCAGCTTCATGCAAATTTTTAATTACTCTCAAACTAAGTTTGTAGTTATTGTATCAGTCCTGGATTTTTTAATCCGATTTTTCTGTGTTTGATCATTTTTTTCGTCTGACTTTTTAAGTTTTCGTCCTGAAGAACGGGATAAACAGGTAAAGCCTGGAGTGCATTCAGTGGCAGAGCAGCTCTCGTAGAGCCTTACGCCTTCTAGTTTGGGATGTCTGCAATTCACCGAAATTGTCTTGTTAAGATAAATTTATCTGTGGGGCGAGTTTGAGCCTCCGCCAACACAAGTCACCGCACCCCCTCTCACCATCGTCCACGCCCCTCCACTCTTCTCAAAACCTATCTCCTCCTCCTCTTACCCCCCCCCCCCCCCCGTTCACTCCGCTCACCCCCTCAACCTGTAATCACCAACCCTCATCAACCACAACCCCCACCCTTCATTTAAGTTTGAGCTGGCCTCCCTATGCTGCAGCTAACAGCTAACAAAACCGCTCGCCAGTGATTTGATGATTTGAGAGCAATTCTATCGAAGTTAGTCGGTTATTTTTTTAGTACCTTAAGTGAACTGTTTGTTCGCCTTTAATTTTGCTTTCAGTTGTATGGAAATGTCCAGAAATCTTCCAGAAATGCTATGTTTCAGAATTACCGTTCCCCTGCTGGAGAAAAGGTTCAAGGAGTACTTGGCGGTATTCAGCAAAAACGAGTGACTGAAGGTATAAAATCTCTGACCATCTCAACTCAAGGAAGACTACGACAGTTGAAATGTCACCACTTAAGCTATCCCTGAGAACGAAATACTCGATATAATCTATAAAGTATATAAATTTGTCTTTTAATTGCATAGCGTATGGTATCATTTTTGATGATCATTGTATGTATTTATGCAATATTATCGGGAATTAATTGTGTTGACCTAAAGGCTCTTCTTTTCAGTTGATAAAAACTATAGTTGGTTGAAGCAGATGTATGATGAATAAAACAAACTCTTTGAAATTTCATGCCGAAAAAATTCGAATCGAATGAAAAATTTAGGATCATGAGAGAGAGAGAGAGAGATTTATTTAGCTTTTTCGTATAAATACAACAAGAACGCTCGGTAATGTGCGTACGCTCATAATGTTCCGACCCCGCTTATCCTCATTCTTGACTTAATTAGCTACCAAATGATGAAGAGATAGAAAACTTTCAAAAACATACATAACGTTCAATAAACAACGAATGAAATACAATAATGCCACGCCAGAGGGCCGATGAAAGTTGTTGATAATAGGACTACTAGTAAGGACAATAATAAAATCAAACAACAAACATTTTTACGACCAAAAATCGATGTCTATAATTAAAAAATCATAACAAAATCAAACTCGCATCAGAAAAAACCTAAACAAGACAATTTAACCTATACTTCATTAAAAAAGATATAGGACCTGTCCTCAATGTGACTTGTTAACAGGTCGACCAAAAAGACAAAATAGTTCAAAATTACGGTTCTATTTTTGAAAACAATTAGTTTCACAGTTATTAATGCTATTAGATATCAGCTGAAATCGCTAAAATGTTCACCTATATCTCCATTGAAAGCAATTGAGACATGTCAATGTGATCCAATGTTCAATGTCACAAAATTCAAAGCCAACGGGACCAACGATTAACGTTATAAATTGAAAAACAATAAATCTTTAAAATGTACAAACTAATAAAAATCTCAACCATTTTAAAAAATCTCGTAGTAACAGTAGTAAAAAAGCCGAAAAGCAAATGTTTGAAGCTAAAACCGCTATAAAGATGAAACTGTAGACCTCTGGAAACGGGTTGTGACCTGTGCTTACAGATAATGAGCTGTAAACCGACCAAAAAAACAAGTTAAAAAAAGACTAAGCTCAAAAACCCAA
Source organism: Convolutriloba macropyga (assembly GCF_964194025.1). Classification (NCBI taxonomy): domain Eukaryota; kingdom Metazoa; phylum Xenacoelomorpha; order Acoela; family Convolutidae; genus Convolutriloba; species Convolutriloba macropyga. The sequence continues at coordinate 17,331 of NW_027450143.1, read as the reverse complement.
ATATATGTTTGAAAACAAAGCTTTTCAAACGTCATAACAGATTTAAAATGTCAATAAAAGGCGACGGATTAGGTGGCAACATCTCATGAAGACAGTTGAAAAAAGTTGGTTTTTTTTTTAATTCAATTTGAAAGTCATTAATACAAACAACTATAAACTGAAATCTTTAACGCCGATTTGAGTTATACGTCCTGGAGAAGAAATTTAGACCTATCGTTATGAGTTATATGGAGTACAACAACAAAAAGAAAGACACACAGGCAAAAACAAAAAAACACAAAAATTTGCGAGAGAACTGTGTCTCAGCCCAAAAAGCAATAACTTTTCAACAAAAACAGTTAGCATATCCAGACACGCCTTTTTCCAACGCTGTGCATTTTCCATACTATGCTTTTGTTTCCATTGGTCTTGTCATAAATGTGATAATTCGACAAGGAGATAAAATGAACTCACAAAATATGCAACTAAGCTCAAAATTTAAAAAAAAAAAGAAAACGCGTAGTATCACAACAAAGAAACCATTAGTTGAATTTAAACCGTTACCAACAATAATTTATTATTCACAGGAAATCGGTTTGCACCTGTTTTTACTGACAGTGCGCGAAGTTGGGAGAAATAAGATAAAATATCGGTAAGAAGAAAATATCGTTTAAAAAATTGCCGATATTTTCTCAAAACAAATATATTCAAAGTCATAACAGACATTAGATAACTACTGAAAGAGTTGTCTTGGTTCATTATGCCTCCTGAAAAGCCAACTGCATCTTTTTTTGGTAACGCTATTTCTTTGGGCTGCAAAAAATGATAAATGAAAACAAAGTTCGAGAAGTCCATATAATTTTTACGAAAACAATATGTCAGAGTTATAAAAGCCATGAGCTAACTTCTAAAACCATATGATCTCGTTGGGCCTCGTTTATTACAAATATTACCTGTAATTTATGAGCCCTGATTTTGATTTCTTGTTAGAATTTTGCATAAGAAACATTTACATACCGGAAGAATTTTGAAAAAAAAGGTCGCGTCCCAAAAAATCTAAAAAACTTTTTTTATCGTAAAGAATCATGTTGAGATCAAGATCCGCCCAGATATTGACGCGCCTCTAACAAATTACTCAATTGTTCAAATGGTTGCAAAATAGATCAATTTTAAAATAAAATAAAATAGATCAATTTTAAAATAAAATAGATCAATTTTTTAAAATTTTGTTCAGCCGAATTTGTCTGAACAAAAAAAACCAGTTGAGTATATTGTTCCTCCCCCACTAAAGTGGGTCGGAACAATAAAGCAAGGATGATCAACGGGGACATCAAGTACCTCTTTTCAGATCACTCTCATGTTATTTTATAGTCTCACACAGTCCTTCGAATCCCTAGCTTCCGTTCTAATAAATCAACAGTAACCCGTGTTGAAGACTAAAGTTAATCCTTTAAGAATCTTGTACGATTAAACACTGGAATTTGACACCTGAGGTACACTATTCGTTTCCACTTTGCAGACTGCGCTATTAGCCAATGGCAAGTCAATTTGCTTTGGACCTCAATTATGGCTGAAGCCAGTCTATTTGTCTGTAAACGTTTCTGTAGCAGTAGAGATGTCTTAAATCCTTTTAAGAGTTTTCAGGTCGTTGAAACGCAACGACTCATTTTTTAGGGTGCCTTAACAATTCAATAAGTGTATCTAAGTTTCATTTTTTGTGTTGATGACTATTTTTAAGTGCTCTCAATTGAAGACTGAAAGGAATTATTTCAGTCCTGTTGCCCTTTTTTGTGATTTTTCATACTACACATTTTTTAGTAATCAGACCAACTAATTCCACGACTTTTCGTTTTGAGAAACGGGATAAACTGGTAAAGCTCATGAACATTAAATTTATTATCAGTTTTCTGGCCTTACTGGTCTCCGAGTACGCGTTTCCCTCTCATTAAAGATACGATTTACATTGGGTCAGCCTTCAAATGAAGAAGTACAGAGCTCTTATTCTGCGTGGATTGGAGTCATGAATGAGTTTAACGCAGTCATTGTCCGGATGCCATTTGCGCCTATCAGAAAAAAAGCGCGTAAAAGTCTGTTTTATTTCTCTTCTGATGACAACTAAATTTAAATTGGAAAATAATCAGAAGTAAAATTCACTTTTTCTGCATCGTGCATCAAGTTCACAAAACTTTTTTTTTATTTTGCTGTCAATTTTGATGCGACCTGTTGAACAGGATCCGTGTCAGTCAAAACATAATTGCGTATTCTATCTTTCGTGAAATTGAAAACCTCAAAATTAATTTTGTTAAAGTTAAAGCAGCAATAGTTTCGTTTTCTCTTCAGCCGATATAATTGCGGTCGTTGATTTCAGGTTGCGTAATGGTGTCTTGAGAAAACCACAAATGCTGAAATGAGAGTTAAATATCGTTCAATTTGAAATTGTTATCTATTTGTACAAAGTTCTGTTTTGCTGCTCCAATCATTCGAAACCATATCGAAGAATTATATCATAGCGTTGGTATCAATAGTATATATATATAGTCTTATTCATTAAGTTACATATTGAAATAATTTTATAAGAATTATTGTCGACGTTCGTTTTTACTTCGCGAGAAATTCTTTAACAAAACGGTGTCGGTAGTTTTGTCTTTCAAAATAATTCTCCATCTTGATAGCATTCCAAATTTTCCTACTGTGGTACTTATTCAGGTCTTTGACCGTTTTTACTTTGATTATATCGTATAAGTAACGAGCAGAGCAGGGTGCAATCACAATCATGAAGGTGTACGTTGTGGGAATCGGAATGACCAACTTTGAAAAACCAGGTATGTTTCTCGGTTGGTTTTACTGTTTACTATAAAGTAGTTTTAAAAAGCAATCATGTTGTACTTTGATTTTATTAAACAGAGGTTTCTATAAAAAATGTTCATCATCCATTATTCATCCAAACACTACGAAGCTCATTTGAAGTTGGATTTGTGAGTATAAGGCCGCAAAGCTATGCTGAATCATCACTGTCAAACTTAGCCAATCGCATAACTAAAACTCGCGGCGCTATGTTAATACATGGGATCTGAAGAGCTTTCGAGGATTCATATTACCTGCGCAATATGCTTATGGTTACCGAAATATTGTGCTAGATAATCCTCTAAGGCGTTAAGAGATTTATTGTCACTTTTGGCCAGCTTTTGAGCCCAATTTCTGGTAACTGATAATCAAAATGATTCAATTTCTGAACCTCCCAGGAGGACATTTTTCTTCGAGACAAAATACCAGTTTCTGAAAGTTTTATTTTTAAAGTTTTGTTCGTAGTAGTCACACCAATAGAGGATTTTAAAGTTTTTTTGTCTGTGGAATTTCATGCAGCACTTATTATCTTACCGTCATTGATCTGAGATTTTGTTTATTACTTTGATTAATTTTTTATGAGACTTCTTTTGTGTCTTTTTATTGGGCAACTGAATGTATCACACTCGAAATAAAGTCGAATGGGGACCGATGCTCAATTCGCTCAGTAAGCGACAACCGCATCATCTAGTGTCTCAGAATTCAACCCGAATTGAAGCCAGTCCTGTGTCAGAGTTTCTGATCATTTGGAAAACCGGCATGCCTAAATGAAGATGAAATTTAGTCGAGGTACTGTGACTGTATCCTATTGTTTTTAATTGCTCACGAACGAAGTTTGAAGCAATTATTGTAAACGTGTGTCCTTTTTTATTCAAAATTTTTGCTTGAAGTTTTGCGCTTTTGCTCGCGAACATTCTTTGGCTTCATGAGTGAATTATTCACACTTTAGTTCGCCATTTTGGACCATTTTAATTCTTGCTTGGCCCATTTCATTTATCACAATTTGGGTAAACATGTTTCTGTTGAAGTCCTAGAACATCAAAATTTTACCGATCATAATTCCGTTATTCTAACGTGGCGATCAAGTGACGATCTAAATCAAATGGATTTAAAGTTCCGAGATAACAAGCTTTGTAAACAATGATGATGTTGTGTGCCGTTATAAAATGGCAGTGGAAGCACATCTTAACAAAAGCTGACCTTATTTGCAAAAGTGTCGATCCTAGCAATGCTTTTTCCACATTTAACCAACTTTTTCTTAAAGGACAAGGATTTTGCACCTTTAAAAAATGTCGATAGAAAACAAAAAGTTCCGCATTGGGTTTGATAATAGGTTAAAAAAATTTACGTCCAAAAAGAAAGCACGCTTATTATAAATATAAAGAAAACAAAAATAACAATGACCTGCTGAAGCAATTGAAAGAGTGTGGAATAAGTCTGGCAAAGCAAATAAAGTTGCGCAAAAAACGATTCTATCTAAATTCTTTCCAAATTTGTATAGGAAACTTTAAACAGACTTCCATCTACTCAGTGAGCTTAAAGGCCTTTCACATAAATCGCAGAATTTTCCATTCCTAAGCTGCTGTTATCGGAACTTTGTTGAACCTTCGGATGAAAATAATGGAAAAAGCTTCAACAATTTTTTTGCTTCAATGGATATCAAGTCTGTACGCACTTAAATAAACTTTTCCAATCTTCTTTTCCTAGACTCGAATGCTCTATGTATCTTTAAAAAAATACTGCGAGAGAGGTTGGGGAAATTTTTACCAATCTTGATAACAAGTCATCCTCAGGTGTTGATGATATCAGTAACATGTATATAAAATTATCTCCAGATGCCATCAACCCCTATCTGGTGTTTTTGATAAATTTTTCTTTTGACAAAGGTATTTTTCCTAAAAAGATGGCTCGAGCAAGAGTTCTCCCACTACACGAAGGGTCCAAACTTGACCAAAGTAATTGTAGGCCAATTTCACTTCTACTAATTTTCAGTAAAGTTTTTGAAAGAGCTATGTACAATCGAGTGTACCGATATTATGAGAAATTTTCTTTATTTTATAAGAAGCAATTGGATTTTAGATCTAAGCATATTACAATTGACGCACTAGTTGAGCTAACAGAAGCTGTTCGCATAAGACAACAACATTCGACCATAGTTATATTCTTCTTGAATTTAAAAAATGATTTTCATGCTATCCATAATACATGTCATTTGAAAAAACTGGAGAGCTATGATTTCGAGGCGACTGTTGGATATGTTTTAACTCTTATCTGAGTAATAGAAAGCAGCAAGTTGTAAATAATGGTTTTTCGTCTGATTGGTACAAAATTAAAGACGGTGGTCCTCTGGAATCGATTTTGGGCCCTTTTCTTTTTAATATATATAAACGACCTTCCCTTACTCTGTAAAAATGTTGAAATTTTGCTGTTCGCTGACGATACTAACATAGAAGTAGTTGGGTGTTATGTTGAAAATATAAAGTCAGAATATCTACGAGCTAAACATATAAGAATTAATTGAATTTGTTCTGAAATCTATCACTGGTTTACACCAGCAATATTTTTGCAACATTTGCAACATATGTTGTCTGGCATTTCTGATGGTTTCACACGCATATTGCTAAAAACGTTTGTTGTTTGTATCAACAGTGGATCATATGCGTTTTCATACTGTAAGTCGTTCTGATTGATTGATGACCTTTTTTAATAAGCTTTTTCCCGAAATAATAAAAACTGGCTGTTCATTTTATATACATAACAGCTATCGAAATGTTTTTCAATTAGCATTGCTACTGTTCATTTGCGATTGCAGTTCATAGCTCATGAACCCAATGACATTTTAAGTTCGGTACTCTTTTTATTCGCGCGTTTCTTAACTGTATTTAAACGTTGCTGTCTTTCGCAGTTTCGATAGCGCTAGCCGTGTCCAGCTACCATATGTATCTGCTTTGATTCAACGAATTGGAAGTGCCTTGGTTTTCTGTCAATTTTTATTTTTTTGCTAATTTAATCTTGTGTTGCAAGATTAATTTGTGTTACAAGATAAGTGAAAGCTAGTAGAAGCTCATTTTTTGCAAAAGCTAGTGGAAGCATTTTTCATGCAGCTTTTTCACATAAGAGCTATCTTATTCAGGAATCTCTTCACCAATCGTAATGGCCTGTAAGAAATAAATTGATTTTTTCTTTCAATTTGCTTTTGCTTCAAAGCAAGTCTTATTCTGGGTTTCCTGCTGAGCTGATATATCGTTTTCAAGTGGTTTGAAGTAGATACATTTCGTTTTTCATAAGTGAGTACTCTGAAAAAAGTATTCTTTTTCCGTATGAACATTTTGCTCGTGATGGCCCATTTCTGATCATTCTGCTTTGTCTCAGGATATGAATACTGCTCATGTTAAGGGTATCTAACTTAATATTTGCATTGATATAATGTTTAGTATTTGTGTAAAATTGGCAGGTCGCAGAGGGGACTTTGACTACCCGGTTATGGCCCTTGAGGCTACCCGGAGTGCTCTGGCAGATGCTAAGTTGGTGTACTCTGACGTGGAGAGGGCATTTGTGGGATACTGTTATGGAGAGTCTTGTTGTGGACAGAAGAGTCTCTACCAACTAGGAATGACAGGTGAGACATAGTGTAAAATTGACTTACTTGAAGTATTTGGAGTTTATTGCTTTTTTTCATTACAAACCCCCATCAGTTTCGTGAGGCTAGTATGTAAGTCCCCCCACCATTAGTACTTAAACTGCAATCGGGGTTGTTTTTACAATTATTAATTTATACCTCTGCTTTTTTAAGATGTTTTTTTTTCAAGAAGCTTACAGAGTTCATACCGCGAACAAAACCGTTTTAATACACGATTATGTCAAGTGTACTACAAGTATGTGTTTATTTGGACCTTTTCCGTTTGTGCCCACAGCTTAGTGGGGCCATGCTGTTTGCACCCCCTAGACGTGTGATATTTTTACATGGTGATTTACAAAGTAATGACACGTGCTCTGTAATTGGGGGTGCATAACGTACTGGGGTAACAAACCCCAAATTATTTATTGGGAAGCATAATTTAATTAGAGTTCAGATCTGAGGCGCTGAGCGTGAATTGCCGCTGAACTCCATGAACTATACTCTAAAGTTATCTAGTCCTAAATGTTGCTGTATCATGCCCCGCCAGAACAAGATAATATTCCAAGCTACTGAATCGAACTTTGATACTCAAAAACGCATCGAAACAAATAGTGTCTTAATGGTCTTTTTGAATTTGATTCCATTGTTAAATTAGTCACACTCGCTTGATTTGTTGGTTTACTTGTGCTCCTATCCGTTTCTTTCTTATGAGGTGGTTTTTGAAAATTGAGCAAAATGAACTTTAGTTCTGTTTTCCAAAAAAAGTAACTTTGTATATGGAATGCGATTGATCATTCATCTTTTAATCAGGTTGTTAACTTTTCCGGTGCGTTTGAAATTGGTACATCTGTATGCTCAATTTATTCCTCAGAGTAGCATGCACTTTTTAAAAAGTGTGAAAATTTGAGCAAAAGTGTCTCGTGACTTCTTGAGAGCTCAGATAATTGGTTCTTTTTATTAGCAAAAAAATTGGGGTTGAATATTGTCGATTATGGGACCGTTCCATTAGACACTTGTGTTGGTTAGTTGACATAATAGTCATAATTGTAGTTGGATAGCTGACGTTATCTTCAGCGTTTACGATCAATTCTGCTTGCAGTACTTATATATTAACTGATACAAAAATCACGCAAAACTAAATAAAAAGTATTTAATATACAGTTATTGAACCGATGAGCTATTGGAAACTTCGTCATATACGCCTATAAATTAAGTTATTTAATTTCTTCTTGTTTTTAATTGCTCTCGAATGAAGTTTGAAGCAATAATTGTAAATGCATCTCTTTTTTATACAAAATTTTTGTTTGACCGTTTTTGAACTTTTGTTGTAAAAGATTCTTTGATTTCTCAATTGTTTTTTCAAGTGAGTCCTCATTTTTGAGTAATCTCTGTTGTTTTCCCTCCGAAGTGAAATTTGTCGCTAAAATAAACCGGTTGTAGCATTGAAAAATTCAATGGCCCGACGGCCGAGTGGTTCATGATTTCTTTAGGACGCTGAAGCTCGGGGAAGCGCACCCTGGTTCGAATTTTTTTCACCCATAAGGAAAAATTAATCCAGGCTACATCCTCTAAATTAAATAACACCGCCTGTTGTTCGAGAGCAATCTGTCGGACGCCAGTCGGTGTATGTATATAATAGCCGCAAAGCAATATCTGGGGCTATGTTTGGCCATCTCTTGGTTTTATAGAAATCAAAGAATTTGAATAGTATCAAAGAATCGTGAATTATAGTCTTTTTTTAAGGATCTTCAAGCCGAAACAGGAAGTGATTATTTTGATCGCGCCCATAGGGGAAGTGGAGCAACAAATCGATTGGTTTTCCAGCTTGAAATTTTTTCACTCTAATTTTGAAGCAGAGTGAGAAAACGGTATTTGGACAAACTCTTGCGTTCTTGCTAGTGAGTTTTTGTTCACGTGCAGCAATTTAACGTTGATATTCACCGTTTTCAAGTCTTTAATCGGGTTTTTTTCTAGATGGCTTTCCAATTTTTTCATAATCCAATATAGGTCTAGTCTTGTGTTTAGTGATTGAAAATTTTTTGAATTTTAGGTCAGGACTTGTCCTGCTATGATTTTTTTCTTTTCATAAACCTTATTGTCGCGGCCATATGACATCACGGTTACTTCAAATCTGCCTTTTGTTTTGTTCATTGGTGCAATTTGACTGAATTGCGTCTCGATGTCGTTTTTCACTCTTATTAGAGCGAGTTTTAGTTCATTCGCGTGATTACTTGCTCTCAAACGCGTTAGTAGTCCTTCAAGTGCTTAGTGCGATGAAGCTACCGAGAAGGCAGTAGTTCAAGGTTAAAAGGTCCGTTTTTAGGAGTTTTTGAGCCCAAATTGTTGTAATGTTGACATGAGTACTTTTTAGGACCATTTTAAGGACTATATGTTTTGGTAATCTAAACAAAAATACGCAAATTTTTACACTAATGTTCGCAATTTTTTCAAGCATTTTAAAAGTTTGTCATATTAAAAAAGTTTTATTCAGCCCTAGGCGTTAAGGAACCTCCTCTAGGGTTTGATAATAGATTACTGTATAGTTTCTAGCGGTAATGGAACGATTTTCAATATTTTTACATCTTATTTAAGGGTTTGCTAAATAGTTACAGAAAAATTTTAATTGGCCATGGAGTAAATTTCAGCTTTTTAATGTAACAAATTTTAGCAATTTTTTTGGTAAACCTTGCAATTTTTTTCATGTTTTTTAAAAGATTTTTGTCGTTTTTTAGGTTTATCTAGCCTAAAGAGGCAGGAAATCTCCTCTAGGGTTTAATAATAGGCTACTGTATAGTTTTAGATGTAATGAAATGTTTTTCAAGATTTTAACATCACGAATTTAAGCGTTTTTTGACAAAACGTGCATTTTTTTCGTTTTTTTTATATTGTCATGATTCCAGTTTTTTTCTGCCTCAGGTTTCAGAAAAACTTCTTAAGGGTTTGATAGTAAGTTATTGGAAAAATTTTTTGGCCATGGAATAGTTTTCAATTTTTTAACATCACAAATTTTTTATAAAGCTTGCAATTTTGAAATTCTTTGTTATTTTTAGGTTTCGCCAGCCTCAAGAACAAATGGGCCTCCTCGAGGGTTTTATAATACGTTACTGCATAGTTTCTAGATGTAATGGAATGTTTTTTAAGATATTAATATCACGAATTTCAGCAATTTTTTAAAAAAATTTTGCAGTTTTTTCAAGTTTTTGAAAATTTTTGAGTTTTGATTTTTCCGGCACCAGGGGACCTTCTCTGAGACAATGAAATGGTTCTGAAGATATTAATGTTGTTAAAATTTGCTATTGTTTTGGAAATTTTTGGTTATTTTTGTCCTTTTCTGAGTTTAACGATCATTACTGGCCAATGAAACTTTTTAAGTCTTGCAGATGTTTTACATGACCGAACTCAACTCCAGAGACAAAAAGTGGATTCGAGCGTTTTTCACTGCGAAATGTTGAAATTTTTTGAATTTTTCACTTCCCATTTTTATATGATTTAATTACTAACAAGGTCAGAAGACTAGACGTTGAAGAGTCGAATATCATCATGGAAAACATTCCTAGCTCTCTATCTCTCTCTCTCTCTCTCTCTCTCTCTGTCTCTCTCTCTCTCTCTCTATCTTTCTTTCCTTAACTCTTTTGTTGATGCCTCACTACAGCTGCTGTTATGTGGCGTGATCTCATCATCTATTATCCTCACCTCACGGCTCTTCAATAAAGCTAAAGCTAGCTTTACTAAACCGTGGCTGGCTACTGACAAAACCAATTCCCGGTCGTTTGAGAGCAATTCGCACGATGTTAGTCGGTTGTGTTTAAGTTTTTGGAGAGACGTGACTTACCCAAATCTCAAAACTGACTTCCTCACAATCAAAATGAATTCTCTTTACTTTAATTCAAGGAGATAAGATCACCTGAGTGTATGTCACTCTAATTGAAGGTTATTCTTAGTCAAAATATATCTCAGCAATTAAAAAAGGAAGAGAAATTTCTTGTTTATTATCTTTTTGAGACTGTGGATCTACGAAGCTATGGGGGCTGTTTTCTGGCAGTCTGTCGGCTATGTTTAGAATATTGCCTTTGATGCTATTAATTTTTTACTTGGTCGTCGACCCCGTTTCAATCCATTGATAGCTCGAAGCGCCCGAAATTAGTGTGCTACTATACACTTCAAATCTGAACAGAAAACAGAAAGGGGCAACAGCGAGCCCGGCGAAGAACAGATGAAAAGGCTAAATACCCTCTATCGTTGTCATTCTACGGAGGGGAAGTTACCATTGTTACGTTGTTTGTCAGGTATCCCAATTGTGAATGTGAACAACAACTGTGCAACTGGTTCTTCTGCTTTGTATCTGGCACACGAGATGGTGGCTGGAAGCAGGAGTGACTGTGTGCTTGCTCTGGGCTTTGAGAAGATGGAGAGGGGATCATTGGGAAGCAAGTGGGATGATCGGGCCAATCCTGCCGAGGATCTCATTGCTTCAATGGTCGAGAAGTGAGTAGACGAAAACTATGTTTGTTATTCTAGCACGGTTTCTATTACTCGTGAAGTAAGATGACCCAGGAAAACGCTCGTGAAAGTTCTGAAACAAGTAAAATAAACTAGCCACTAGGTTAATGTTACATGTTAGAAATTTATAAATCAAACTTTATTATTTTCTTAACAAACTGAGGTTCGGTTTTCTTAAAATAATTTAATAAAAAAAGATATTTAAATCCTGCTACCATTTGAATCCTGTTTTAAAAGGTCTAAAGTTTAATTACCAATATGAATGCTGCTATTCGCAGGAATTGGGTTTGGGTGGCTTCAGATTTGAAAATTGATTAGTATTTCAGATATGGCTTTGAGAGTGGACCTCCAACTGCTCAGCTGTTTGGAAATGCAGGCCGTGAACACATGTCCAAATATGGAACTAAGCCGAGTCACTTTGCAAAAATAGCTCACAAGAATCACCTACACTCCACCAAAAACCCACGCTCACAATTCAGGTAGACAGAAGGGTTTTGATCTGAACTGTAATTCTTAGTTTCAGGGAAATCTCTCGTGGTAGTTTGTTACTTCCAAATTTGTAGGAATTAATTGCCTTGTTTGTTGTCATTCTTCGTTAAAAAATACTTGAAGAATTATACAAGAAGAGACTATTGAGGAACAAAATATTCGAAGAGTCGATCATAATGTTCATAATACACCTTGCGTTTTGAAGGCGACTGATAAAGTTATCTGAGGTTTTTTGAACGAATCATCAACTTCTTGGACAAGTAGTTTAAGTCGCCTAACTGGCGCTAAGTCTATAAATATTAAGATGCGCATGAATTATGTTACTTTTCGGAATTTTGCGTGCAATTGTTCCCTTACCATCATGTTGACTCTTAATTTTAGTTTTAGGCGTCGTTTGATTATTTTCTTTCGAAATTGTTGAGTTTTTCGCATAACAATTGAATGTGAGTTGATTTAATGCCAATATTAAGTATTTGAGTTCTATAAGATTTATGATAGCAATTTTTGAAATGCGAGTTTAGCAATCGAGTAACGTTTTGCAACTGAAAAGAACTATTGATTTCACTCCTCTGAAAACAATTTCAAATTCTTGTTTGATGGTTTTTTCAAGAGACGAGTATTCGCTGGAACAGATTGAAAGTAGCAAATGCATACACGATCCACTGACTAAACTGCAATGTTGTCCTACTTCTGATGGAGCGGCAGCTGCTGTTGTTGGTATGTTGTCTTGTCTCTACGCACGTTAACAAAAGCAAATCTTTAAATCACAAAATTACATGGTAAACTTCCTCTTTTGTAAGAGAATTGAGAGTTTTTGGTTTTCTACTAATTTCCGTTTTCCTTAATTTTCATACGAGTTGACTGAATTCCTAATTTTTGTTTCGAGTATAATATACCACTCTTATGTCCACGAACTGAAGAAAGAACGATTCGATTAGATATGATTTGTTTCAAGTTGAACTAGTTAAGTTTCGTGCTTATGACCGGCATATCCAATGAAGATGTCATAGGTCTTTACTTCATTCCGTTTAATATCAAAAGTTAAATGAATGTGACTAAAACCGATATCGAAGTCGGTCATTGGGCTATAAAACAAGCCCACGTGGAGAAGACTATACAAACCTCTACAACGCATACAACAGAGGCTACAGGAATATATCTCACTAAGACATGAAACATAACATTCCCCTGTAATATGAGTAATTTTTTCAGTGAGTGAGAGATTCTTGAGAATGAGACCTGACTTGAGAGAGGCCGCAGTTGAGATCATGTCCATTGCTCTTACTACTGACTTGCCGTCCACATTCAACGGCAGTGCCATGAATCTCGTCGGATACGAGGTTAGCACTTAAGTTTACTTAGTGTTGTTTCTCTTAGTATTAATTCTGTCGTTAATTCTCTCTTTCTCTCTCTCTCTCTCTCTCTCTCTCTCTCTCTCTTAGTAATTCTCTTAGTAGTTTAAGTTCTCCTAGTAACATAAATTCTTAGTAATGCGCAATGTTTCTCTGTTCATCCTTGCCATCTCCTTGCCTGCACGTTAATGTTCACTGCACTCTGCGAATATTCCCTACTATTTGCTTGCAGAGTGCAGTGAACATTTACGTGCAGGCACGGGGATGGTAAGGATGAACAGAGAAACATTGAATGATCATTACTAAGAATTTATCATTACTGCTGATGAACATTGTAAAATTCTGAAGCTCGAAGTCCTTGGGCTGTGATCTTGAGACTTCTATATCTGTTAAAGTTCTTATGGTTCGTGCTTGTTCTTAATAAATAAAAGCCGCCGTCGGCCCATTATTTATGGCTATTATTTCGATGGCTATTATTTAGGTGCTCTCCTTTTTTAAGAATTGGATTGTATTGGTGCTCTGTCTTTTTATAGCTGCGAAGCTGTAAGCTGAGCGAAGCTATATTGCGGTGCTCTTGGTTTTTTTTTGTTTCGTCGTCTGACGCTCTTTTTTCGTTTTACATTTGTTCACACAGCAAAGCTGAAAAAGTCAAATTTTCTGAATGACTTCTTCCTCTCACTAACTGCATTTGCGCGCGTGACGTCATTTCTCACTCGCTTTAGCAAAAGTTTTTTAGGTTATTTGCGTGATTAGATTTTGATCATACGTGACTTACCTCACTCAATAAAATGACTTTTGCACTTTAAAACTTAAGTTTAGTTTGAATTTGTTTAAGGTCAAAGGAACTCATTTGTGCAGTAAAGGTCCCTAATAAGAGGCTTCTGCGGAATGAATTTTACAAGCTTTATTAATTTATCGCTGAATGTTTTTTACTTAGTTTTTTGAGCGGCGTCGATTTTTTTTTCAATTTAGATCTGTATCTGTTTCTATCTCTAATATATGGCACGCAGGTCTATTCTTTCGCAGCTATTCCGGCAATCTGCCGGCTATGTTTTAATTTTTGTCAGATGTTTTCACACCTTTTTCATGACTTTGTGCTTTCAAAACGGGATAAAGTAACTTTGTGTTTTCAAACTGGGATAAACGGACTCAGCGGGCATTAAGTTTCATTAGAGGCCCTTAGCAGCGTTTAGTCCTTCAAGTGCATAGAGCGGTGAAGCTCCTGGGAAGGCTGTAATTCAAGGTTAGATGTCATTTTTAGGAGTTTTCGAGCCCAAAATATTCACAGTTTGTTGAATTTTTGTTGAACCTGAAATTTTTGTTGAACTTGAAAATACTCTGTAAATGTTGATAAAGGTCTTTTGCACGAAATATTTTTTTCTATGACCATTTTAAGCTACAAGTTTTTTAAAAAGTTAAAAAAAGTTAAAAGTTAAAAAGTTATTAATTTTTGAGTCTTTTCAGCCCTAGGTGTCAAGGAGCCTCCTCTAGGGTTTGATAATAGATTACTGCATTGTTTCTGGTGGCAATAGTATGGTTTTTTTAACATTTAAACATCACGAACTTCAGCAATTTTTTGTTAAAAACTTGCAATTTTTTCATATTTCCTAACCTCTTTTGTCATTATTCAAGTTTTTCAGCCCCAGGTGCCACGAAGCGTACCATAGGATTTGATGAATAGTCACTAAAAAGTTTTTATTGGCCATGAGTTGGTTTTCAACATTTTAATATCCTTTTAAAATTTCTGCAATTTCAAGTTTTTGAAAATTAGTCATTTTTAGGCTTCTCAAGCCTCAAGGGCCAAGGAGCCTCCTTAGGGTTTGATAATAACTTACTTTGCAGTTTCTAGTAGCACTGAAACAATTGTCATTTTTTAATGTCACTAATTTTAGCAGTTTTCTTTAAATTTTTTGCAAGCTTCTTTTCAAAGGCTGTAATTCAAGGTTAGATGTCATTTTTAGGAGTTTTCGAGCCCAAAATATTCACAGTTTGTTGAATTTTTGTTGAACCTGAAATTTTTGTTGAACTTGAAAATACTCTGTAAATGTTGATAAAGGTCTTTTGCACGAAATATTTTTTTCTAAGACCATTTTAAGCTACAAGTTTTTTAAAAAGTTAAAAAAAGTTAAAAGTTTAAAAAGTTAATAATTTTTGAGTCTTTTCAGCCCTAGGTGTCAAGGAGCCTCCTCTAGGGTTTGATAATAGATTACTGCATTGTTTCTGGTGGCAATAGTATGGTTTTTTTAACATTTAAACATCACGAACTTCAGCAATTTTTTGTTAAAAACTTGCAATTTTTTCATATTTCCTAACCTCTATTGTCATTATTCAAGTTTTTCAGCCCCAGGTGCCACGAAGCGTACCATAGGATTTGATGAATAGTCACTAAAAAGTTTTTATTGGCCATGAGTTGGTTTTCAACATTTTAATATCCTTTTAAAATTTCTGCAATTTCAAGTTTTTGAAAATTAGTCATTTTTAGGCTTCTCAAGCCTCAAGGGCCAAGGAGCCTCCTTAGGGTTTGATAATAACTTACTTTGCAGTTTCTAGTAGCACTGAAACAATTGTCATTTTTTAATGTCACGAATTTTAGCAGTTTTCTTTAAATTTTTTGCAAGCTTCTTTTCAACAGCGGCTTTTTTGGCACCATGGGCTCATGCTGACTAGGGTTTGACAATAATTTACTGTAGCTAATGGGAATAGATTTGTTATCAATATTTTAACAACACCAGTTTCAGCTCTTTTTTGATGAAATTTAATTTTTCAATTTTTCTGAAAATCATGTTCCGAATTTATCGAGTTTTCTGAGCCAATGAAACTATTTAAAGGCTTAAAATAGAGATACTAGATAGTCTCTTCAGACAATGAAATGGTTCTGAAGATAATTATTTCACAAATTTTGGCAAGATTTTTTTTAAATTTGAAATTTTTCGTCATTTTCTGAGTTGAACGATCTTAGCTGGCCAGCGAAACTTTTTCAAGTCTTGCAGCTGGGTTACATCACAGAACTCCATAGACAAAGAGGTGGTTTCAACAATTTTTTGCAAAATTTAGAAATTTCCTTTAAATTTTGCACTTCTCAGTATTTGTCATATTTCTCGAGTTTATCGACTTTTAGTGGATAAATCTCGTTCAAGGCTTGTGCGTGAGTTAATGAGTATATTGAATTGTATCCTATTTGCCCTTCAGGGTAAAAAATTCAAGAGTTTTAGCAATAATTTTTTTTGATTTTTTTTCGGCTGGGATTTTTTAATTGATCTGCTGGTCCAGTACAATAGTTCTGTTTTTCATTCCATTCTTTGGATTGTTTTTCAGGACTTGTCTGGCTATGTTTTTTAAATTCGCTTTGCCTTTTGATCACGTTTTTCGTTATAAGTCACAATTTTAACTTTTGATCTCTGACTTTGAAATTCTGAAATGGATTTGAAATTCTTTCACGCATTCAATTACGCAATGTGGTGAATACTGTCAGTCAAAAGATCAAAATCAACAGGGATACACCGATAAAGCCCGGTCATTAAGTCATTGAGAATTAGCTAATTGGTATTAAGCTTATTCGTTTTCAGTTTAGAAGCTTAGTTAAGTATAGTTTTTGAATTTAACTGGAACCGCACGCCAAATTAGAACACTTTTTGACACTGAAAAAAAAAACATTCAAGAATTCAGTCAATTTATATCATGTTTTTTTTTCTGTTTCAATCCCGATATGCATCAAGCGCGTCAAAGGCAGCTATTTTCCAGCAATCTGTCGGCTATGTTTGATGTTTGTATCAATTTTTGAAGATTTTGGGTAGCAGTTTTACTCAAATCGTAAAGTTTGTGTGCTTCTTTTGGTAAAACTGAATTTTTTTTTGTAAACAGCAAGCAGATCAACTGTAGAGATACTTGAAAAAAGCTGACAACTGGGAAAATTAAAATTGTATTTTTTGTGTCCGAAGTTTGTATTACAAGTGTGCTAGGGCGTAGAGTTCTTTCATTATAAATTTTCAAAAGTTGCGAAACGTTGCGTATCAAGTGTAGTTAAATCTATTGTCATTCAGATATCGAAAACAAACACAATCTTAGCATAGCTTTGTGATAAAGAATAGATTAAATTGTCTTTTTTCCTCTTCTAAAACTTGCTTGCGACCTATATGAGCTCTAAAAATAAAATTTGACGCCCTTTAGTAAACCTATTGCCCGCTATTGCCGCACCCTCTGACTGAAACAGGTCGCTATAAAATTGCGCCCTGATTATTTGCTCGAGATCACCTAGGACAGCATTATATGGTTAGGATCCCCAACCGTTATTTTTGAATTGAGTTTCATGGCTAAAAATCAACTCCACAACCATAATGATCAAAATTAATCCAAATGTAAGCACAACAAAATTTGACGGAACAAATGAAAAAAGGTTAATCTCAAAATTTTATAACAGTTGTAATTCTCAGCTTTTATTGTTTATTGCATTCAGTATTGCCACGAATTGTCTACATTTGAAAAAAATAAGCCGTTTCAGCACAATATCAGTAGTGCTTAGGAATACCCTGAAATGTTCATAATAAGACG
>NW_027450142.1:0-18794 GCF_964194025.1 Convolutriloba macropyga | reverse complement strand
CTGAAGTGATGCAATAATATTCATTGAGACCTGAACGAAAACAGTCTGGCAATTGGGGAGGGTGATTCTTTCGGGTAAAAACGGTACTGTGATTTTTCGACGCCCGAGGCGGATGGTTGTGAACAAAGAAAAACTGTTAAACCGGACCTATCTTCTCAGTTGCCAGATGACACTAAAGAAAAACCCGTGTCACCCAAGAGATGAGCCCCGCTGTGTTGTTTCAAACAAGAAAAGGCGGAGAAAAAAATGGGGTTGATCAAAACCAAGTTATAACCAGCTATTTAATAGGTATCTTTCAACAATGCAGTCTGAAGTTATTTGCAAAAATTATTTGTATTTACTTGTAAAGGTTGCGGCCAAACTCACATTTAAATTAATATTCATGATATGGAAATGTGTTACGCACGTGTTTCAAGTTAAGGAACTTTTTATATTGTGTCCCCAGTACGTTATGCCACCCCAGTTACCAAGCACGTGCCATTAAATACAAAATTGGATATTTTCCGTTTGTGAGCCCCCTCTTAGTGTTTGCATATTATTTGTCCCCCCCCCCCGGACGCACTTCCAATAATTTTACATAAAGATTTACTATGTAATGGCACGTGCTCTGTAACTAGGGGTGCAAAACATGCTGGTGGGGGGTACAAAAGGAAAAGATCCATAAAATCAAAAATATGACATGAGTTTGATGAGGGTACAATTAATAAGCGCTCACTAACACAGGGGAAAAAACAGAAAAGATCCCAATATGAATAATTCAGTAGAAAATATATTTATAATTCGTTTTTTTCAATGGCGTGTCGTGAATGCGCAGAAAAAAAATCAACACGTTATTGTACCCCGCTACTAACCAAAGTGTCCTTCAGAAACGTTTTCTCTTAAATTTTAAAATTACAATTAGTTTATTGCATTTAATGAATAATTTAAAGATTTATTGAAATCCAATATATTATATTTCGCACATCAATGTTGCGAGCAGTTTTTGTTCGTTTAATATTTGAGACGTCGGAGACCTTGAGATCATACGCCTCCGATCAGCTCTTTATTTTGGAAGCCCGATTTTCTTGCGCCCTAATTCAACGACTCAATTGTACAGGGTGGAAGTCAGTAAAAAAATTACTATCCGTCTTGGTGCGTGATGAAATAATGATCGCAACAAAAAAGGCGAATTGAAAAACATAGCATCAAACATTGTGCAAAAAATTCAAGGGAATTAAAAAAAAGTTTAAAAATTTTAGAGCTGACCACTTTAAAATCACGAGTCATATGGTCAAAAAGTGATTTTCAATTTTTTTTATGAGAAAGACATAATTTTCATTGCAGAAAGTTATGACTTATTTTTTATTGAAAACCATTGTTTCCTATCGAAAAGCAACAGAGCTTGAACAGAACATAGGAAGAATAAAAACTGAAGAAACAACAGACGAGCAGAGACAGATAACATCCGATGGTGGTTGAGTAAATATTGAATCTGGCAACTTCTTAATCTGTTTTTTTGCCTCATTTTCCCGTTTTCAGGCTTGAAAACACAAATGAAGAGTTCTGCGGAAAAGCAATTGGCCGCCTACAAAACCGGAAGAGAACAGTTTAATACGATATTCAATTTGAAGAATTTGTTGTTTGTATTATGGTCACAATTCGATACAACTTTTTCTCTTATACCTCCACCTACATTTGACCAGGTGGAAATTGAGCTTGTTTCCAAACCAACGTTGCCTTATTTGAAACTTAACTGCTGATGTAAATACACGTTTCAAAATATGGTATCAAAAATTTGTTGGAATGATGTCATTGTGAAGAACAATTCTAAAAGCAAATAATGAAACCGTGTTCTGCGGTCCTTTTGTGAAACAAACTGGGACTACGAAGCTTTTTTGCCCCGATGCACACTAATCATAGGGAGATAATTGGGAAGCAGGGCAGTGAGGAACAAATTTTTGGCGAGATACTATTTGGAAGGAAAACTGATCAATTTGAAAACCCGGCGTTTTTTTCTTTCTCGTTTTTGTATGTCACGATTCTTGCTCAGCAAACCTTTCGAGAAAGGGTAGCTTTCAATTACTGAAGCTCGCGGCCAAAAAGCAGCAAGTTCCCTAAGATCAAAAAAAGTTCGTCTATTTTCATGTTCAGACTGCAAAAATATTACTTCGGATGTTCTGTTGAACAGGGAGGTATTTTGGAACCAATTTGTTCCGAATATGCCGAGCTAATAGTTCAGTTCTGGAGAAAAGCTTAGCAAGGATCGTCCATTACCAGAAAAAAAATTAATAGGTTTTCCACAACTTCTGTATCTACGAATTGAATTCTGTGCTGCGTCCGTGGAGCGATAACCGTCATTCTCTAAATGAACTGCTTTTGTCAACAGGCAAGTGAACAATAGAGTGTAACGTGTTGATAATGAACCAAAACTTGTAATATCTAGCGCAACGATGAAAATCAGGTCTCTTATTTAAAAGATTGAACGATTTTTGCAGTCAAACGCTCGGTTGTTATTTACGACATTTGCGGTGGGTTGAACTCTTATGCCACTCTACGGCTTCAAATGCATTGATTCATTGTCGCCTTCTCATAGCCCGATAAATGGGAATCTGATCAAGTTTCATCAACTAACAATGTGTGTGTTCAATTCCGGAATGGCTTTTACCATCTTTGATGAAAAATATAACAATTAGACTTATGCCATCTAATTTATCCGGGCATCGGTCAATATCCAAAAGAATTGCAATATGCAACCCAAATATCGCATGATGATCAATATTTTTTGTCCACAAACCGACAATTTTTTTTCGGCCGGGTTGATAGGGGAATAACCTTGCCTCCATCTAAAAGGAAGACTCCTTCATCGATATTTTCAAGATGCCCTGCCTTAAAAGATAGTGTCAATAAAAAATGGCAATAAATGTAGTGATTTCATATTGCTTTAAAAAAATATATTTCAGAAATGCATTCATGTTTTGATTGAATACTCTTTTTTATTTAAATGAACGATGAGAACGTTCGAATGCCTGCATTTAATGATATCTTGCCTGTGCCAGGGAGTTCTTGACAACAAAAGTTGGACAACCGAGGCATCAAGATTTTGAAGTCAGTGATAGTGTCAATAAAAAATGGCAATAAATGTAGTGATTTCATATTGCTTTTAAAAAAATAAATTTCAGAAATGCATTCAAGTTTTGATTGAATACTCTTTTTTATTTAAATGAACGATGAGAACGTTCGAATGCCTGCATTTAATGATATCTTGCCTGTGCCAGGGAGTTCTTGACAACAAAAGTTGGACAACTGAGGCATCAAGATTTTGAAGTCATCCGCTTGACTTTATGGTCTCTTGAATCACCATCGGCTGGATTGTCCGCTGAAGCTTTTCAATTCCATAATTCTGACGACAGTTCAGATTCCCGGCTTTCAACAAATGTCCTAGAGCGTCTCTCTGGCGTCCATAACCAATATTGCAGAGTTTAATGTCCAACCAAGACATAAAATTCTTGCTCCATCATAATCAAATGAGCAGGCTGAGCGGCAAGCGTACAGCGACTTCTGAATCAAGTGTTGGAATTCCTTTTCTTGAACTATGACACACGTGCCTAAATCGTTACAAATATGACGTCAAATTATTGATTAGTGTACTCGGTCTTCAGTTACAACACAGCGGAGAATGCGTACTAAAGAGCATCTGAGTTATGATGAAATTTGGATTTGACTTGGCTTATTTGAAACAAATTGCGTCAATTTAAAAGGTCTATGTAATGTGAAACTTTAAAACCGGAACTTGATAAAGACTTTCAAATGTTTCATGTTTACGGTCTATCAACTTTAGCATCATGATTCGAGGCGGCTTGCGACTTTCCATCTGCTAATTGTGTTTGGTGCAACGGTTTCTAGAGCATGCAATAAGGCAGCCACAATGATAGGGGCACTGGCTTTCTTTTTGTAAAAGTTTTATCATTGTTTAAAAAAATTGTTTCAAAAGTTTGTCTCTTTAACTTGATACCTTTCGGCCTGTCACTGTAAGTCCAGGAATCTTCGAAACGGGGGATGACTGATCTGGATCGAGTACTTCTCCACATCTGACGAGCGGAGACAATCGAGTGAATTACTGTTTCAATTTGCCGAATATGCACCTTCTGCAGAAAGGCACGTTTTTGTCGTGCTTGTACTGCGTTTTGACATTCCCTGTGGCAATGTACAGACCATAAAAATAAACAATACATTCCACGATTTGAGAGACTTCGAGAAGATGCGTTTGACTGTCATGTGATCAACGGTGCAACGCACAGGATTCCATGAATGGGAAAACTTTGCAGCTATTATGTGACTGGTGTCCTCATTTTCTTCAAATTATTTTTCTTATAAACACAAGAACCGAAGAATGTGACATGTTAACTTGCTCTAATATTTGTTTGATATCGGCAAAAATCGCTATCTCATTCTAAAACATTCTAAAACCGTTGAAATCAGAGATTGACCCTGAAAAATACTGGAAGCGTTTGCTACTTGTAAAACTTTTACTGGTTTCTTTTCATTTCCCAGGTCGAGATGATGACACAAATTGCTTTATGATCAGACCCAATCGAGCGCACACCCGTGTGTTCCCAGACCGAAATTACAGTGTCTGGACGGAAGCTCGAGCGCACTACAGGCTGGACCAGGGTCTGGAGTTGGTCCTGTCAGAAGTCAATTTGGTCTGAAAAGTCTGATCATAGGCGTATTAGAGCGCACTTGAGTCTGGTCATAGCAGTTCGAGCGCAAATGGGTCTGATCAGAAATGTTTTTGAACGCAGTTGGATCTGATCAGAGACCATTTCGAGCGCCTTTTTTCATTTTTTGCTCTTCTTTACTGAGAGATGTTAGCTCTGCCAAAAGGCAACAATAAAGCAGCGTTCTGATCAGAGATCCATCTAAAATCCAATAGCTCTGATCAGAAAAAAGGAGTCCAGCTGATAGCAAAGGCCGGTCCCCTTCAGAGGAAATTTTGATTAACTGGAGACCACGATGTTTCTTATGGAAAGCTGTCTAAACTCATCCATTGAGTCAGAAATATACTCTAAACGGTATACTAAAAACAGTTTGTTCTCAACAGTTGGCTTTCGTTTTCTTTAGCAATACTTTTATAATTAGTTTTTCCTTAGATGATTTATATACCGCAAACATCAGTTTTTTTGAAAAGAATATATTCTAGCAAAATTAAAAGATTAGTTCATAAATAAAATCTTTCTCTGATCAGACTATATCGAGCGCACTTGAGTCTGATCAGAACCAGTTTCGAGCGCGCTTCAGTCTGATCATAAATGGCTGCAAGCTCAACTGGGTCTGACTATAAATGCTTGGAGCGCAACTGGGTCTAATCACAACCTCTTCGCGCGCACTTGAGTCTGATCAGAGTCTGATTAAGGTCTTGGCAATGGTTTGAATATGGTCTGATCAGAACGCCTTTTGTCTGAAAAGTCTCATCAGAGACCCTCTGTGTCTGGAAGGTCTGATCAGACATAATTTCGGTCTGGAAAGTCTGATCAGACAAAAATTTGGTTCTGGACCTCAACCTGGGTTGTAACGGAATGATGTGGAATAAACTAATCTGAAATTGCAGTGTTTTTTCTGGATTAAATTTTTCAACACCGTCTTTCAAATGTATTTTATGTATCTCCTTTTCATTTAGAATTGACTTAGTCGAAAGTTCATGTTTTATTTTTTAAAAGTTTTTATTGTCTGTGCCAGCAGTTCTTTTTTTACCACAGCAAAACCAATGCCATGGCAAAACCTCAGACTTTGTCAGTGTTGACTTGAGGATGTGTAGCTCTTTTACGTCGTCGTTTTTCGTCAACGACTTTTCGAAGCGATTATCTTGTGTTTAATTTTTATACTTTACCTTATTGAAGAAATCATTGTCTTAAAATTGAGAGTTCATATGACTTCCCAAACTGGATTTGTTCCATTTGGTACAATTTTATCATAATTACCACAAGTGGAAATTAAAGTTGTTTTGACAACCCAGTTGTTTTTTGGACCCTTAACTATTTGACCATAGTGAATGAGTTCGATGTAGTCAATCCCGATCATTTTCGATGTTTGAGTATCAGTGATGTTAGAAAATAATATGATAGCTCCAGCTCATTGAAGATTATTGAAATCATTAAAAAAACGATTTTTTGTTCAGCTACCCAGTTTTCTTAGGTGTCATAATCAGATCTTGGACTGCTAAAAAATCTAATAAGACAATTGCTGTCATTTCAAAAGTGTATGTTTTATTAGTAAATGAGACTGAGGCCATCTTTTTAATTTTGTTGTATGACATCCCCTGTCTCGACTATTGCTAAAAAATAAGCTCCAGAAACAGTGCTATAGACTGTAGCAACAATCTTGGACAACGGTCATTGGCAAGTTAACCGTGTCTTTCTTGCTACTAGTGACCATTGCGGAGTTCAGCTCTCATGCATTTTCTTTTCCTTCAGAAGTCTGGAAAAAAACACAAAATATGTATTACGTATGTAAAGTATGTATATGTAATTACTGACTTGCTTCATGGTCCCTTGAAAAACAGACCACCACGATTAACCATGTTTGTCAAAGTTGAGAGAAAATTTGACACTCTGATTGATATTATTCTTCTGTTTAGACCAAATTTTTTCGGGTTTTGGTTGTTTTGACGCTTCTAAAAAATGTCGCGACTTTTTTTGTTCAAAGTGGAACCTGTTGAGGCACGTGCCGTTAGGTATTTGACAAGTCATTAAGAACCGGTTGAAGAAATTGTTCTATAGGGAAAAAATTTTTTCCATTACACCTATCTTGGTGTTGGGAATTTCAAGAAAATTTGATTGACGTTCGCTGGTTGATTGGATATCATGATTGGACATCACTCAAGTTGTTGAATTATGGAGGGAGTATTGAGAGAAATTCTGAAAGCTGTTTATAGCTTTCGGGGTTGAAAATATTCTCGACATGATTTTCAATAGTTGGTATAATCACAAACTATCCCATCTAATTGCCACACTGTTCCTCATGAGGAGCCATTGCTGGTCGCTATTTGCTACCAAAGCCACAAAAAATGCAAACAGCACTTTAGCCAATAAATTCAGAAGCTTTTACAGGTGTATCGTTTTTTTTCTGCTGTGGACGGAAAAACGATCAATTGTGCTTTTAAAATGCTGAAACATTTCAACGATTCAAGTGTTACTAAAAGATCACCTTCATAACTTTTGCTTAATTCTTGGTACTGAATTTTACAGTCATGACGAGGACAACTTTCGTTAATAAGTTGTTTGGGGCAGAGAGAGTTTTTGCGATTGATCGCTCACATCGAGTGTTGAAAAGTGGTGGACAGGAAAATTGGGTAGTTAGGCAAAAATTCCGATTGACTTCTTAAGGACTGTTCTTAGGCGTTCTTACGCACTGTCTGGTTGCGAACAAAAAGTTAGGATTGCAACTTATCGAACATTATTCTTTACGGAGCTGAAATTTGTGCAAATCGTTTAGGCTTCCCACATGACTCCATGACTCAGATTTGCGAAGAGAGACATTCAAGGCTCTATACAGCTTCTCCCGAAGCTGTCTTATTTCAATTATACTTTCCCCAAAAGTATCTGTAACTCGTAAGTGATCAACTTTTGATTCAACAATATTGATGCAAGACTCGACCTCATTTTTACCAAACCTCGCCGAACCTTACCAAACACTGCCGAACTTTACCATACCGTACCAAATCTTACCAAGCCTTGCCGAACCCTATGAAAGATTACCAAACTTTACTGAGTTTCACTAAAAGTTTATTGAAACTAACATCTTACCAAAATTTACAAGACCAAATTGGACATCACTAACTAACAATACCAGAAGCAATATCAACAAATGCCATTATTCTCAGAAAAAACCGGGCAAAAATTGAATTAGTTGGTCAAAGAAGGAAAGTCCCACTAAATAAATCATCAACGTTTAATTTGATAGTGCAATCTTGAACCAATGCGAAAAAGAGAACGATCTCTAAGTGATAAAAGTACACCTTGGGTAAATTAATTTTGAAACACAAATTTCAAAGGAGGTAAACAAACGACATCAACCATTTCCCAAATCAAAACATCTTCTTGTGATGACGAACTTTGAATCAATAGACTATAGAGACATTCAAAAATTTGGGCGGACTAGACATGAAAATATTTTTCATAGTACAATCTTATTTAAAAAATGGGATTCATTTTTCAGAGAAACGTAGAACAAATAGCGACCTAGGGTACCTAGGAGTAACATCGAAAAACTAGATTCAGATTATAAAGCAGTCTCTTTTATATTTGTTCCAGCACTCAAATACATTTGGGAGTTAAAATTTATCTAAAAGTTATATAAAGATCACTTGAAATTATTGCAAATATATTTACCTGTTATTTTTGTTAGTTTTGTTTGTAGTTATTTTTCTTTGATTTTAGTAAAAAGATTACTTGGATGTTTTATTTGGTTCAAAATAATTAAACAAAAATATCAAAGGAGCAATTAACTTTATCAACACTTTGAAAAACTCCAATTTTTAAAAAATAATAAGCAAGCATTTTTTAACCGTTTTAGAGCTTGATTGTTAGTAACTAAATAGATTTAAGCGAGAGATTATTAGCCAATCAGAATTGAGTATTTAAATGCATATAAAACGTTCTAATATGCATAGAAAGTTCGGAAAAAGTTCGTATAACCTAATTTTAAGTAAATATAACCACGATATGTACGGATTATGGTGGTTTTCGGCTTAATATTTTTAGGTTCTTCAGACGATTGTTGATCGATTATGAACTGATTCTGACGTCAATGACATCAGACAAAAAACCAGTAAAAGAGCATCAAAAAAACCTTGCCGTCTAAACTCTCACTTGTTGCTATGTACGTTACAATCTTAATACGTTGCTATCATCAATGAGCTAATACGTTGCTTTATATAAACTTATCACGTTGAATTTATGCCTTTTCTTGATGAATTGAAACTTTGGTAGACTGTTTGACCTATTTACAGCTTTATTTTGGTACCGCGCCACGGTGCAACACCTACAATTGGCCTCTCGTCAACAAGAGTGAAATGACCGAAAATTATTTCCGAGATAGTCCTATCTCAACCACGTAAACTCACGACCGCAAAGGACGATAGTTCTTACCCCTTTATGCTCGGCGTATCGTCATCGTCAATTTGCACAAAGTCTTGAAAATTAGTTCATTTAGTTTGTTATTTCTTTCATTTAGTTTGTTATTTCTGCACAGTATGAAGCTCTTGTATTTGAATTATAAATAAACACGTGAACATATTTATGAAAGAAGTAAAGTGGAGAGTCGGTTCACTAGATAGCCGACAGATGCCCGCCAATATCTCAGGTTTCACCTCGATGCAGGCAGTCAACAGGCAGTCAACCGGAGCAAACAGAATACAGTTATCCAAGAATCCAATAGACGTACTACTACAACCACAATGGGTTCAAACAGCAAGTACACCTTCACAAAAAAGACGACGACAACTCAAAGAGTGGTTGACATACCTCAAAAACTGTGAGATAGAACTTTTGGACTGAGAACAATAAGACTTCAAAAACATTTTGTGGCTCTGCTTTGGAAATACTGATTCATACACTAGGCGGCAAGTCTAACCCTCCCAATCCCCCATTTGCCCTAAAAAAAAAAAATAAACAGCAAAACTTTGGGCACCAATAATCCCCACTAACATAATTTTTGAGATGAAAAAACATCGATTTTGAAAATTTTTGGTTGAAATTTGGGAAATTCAGCCGAATTGGTCCAGTATGGTTATATAGCAAAAATTCACCTCAGATATAGAGAAAATTGAGAGAAAAATGCTAAATTGTTCAATTATGAAAGTTTTTGGTCAATTTTGAGGCAATTCTAAAAAACTTGAGAAAATCAATATAGAATATTGAAAAAACCGTACTTTCAGGCATAAAACCGTCCAATTTACTGGATTACCGTTCCGTATTCAAAAAATTGCAGAAATGTTGACCAAAAATAGAAAAAAATGAACAAAAGTATAACATTTTGACAAATTTGTCAAAAAAATCAATTTTCCAGCAAGAAGGTTCGTAATTTGAGTGAAACTCAATTAACACAAAAAAAGTTGTGAAAATTTGCACAACCTCCGGCCAACAAAAAAAAAATTATCGAATCACCATAATTTTTCTTCGTCGCTCGTTTATGTACCGTTCCGTCCGCGTCCTTTTCGTCCTTTAACTTTTCAATTCTCCGCGTTTCGTTTTTTTTTTCTCAATAACGTCGCTCTCCCAAAACTTCGCTTTTCGTATTCTTACGCTACTTTTCCGGATTTCGGTATAGTACGTCATATGTGATGAAGTACGTTATTGTTTTTGCTGTAGTATGTTGAGTATGCTAGTATGCTGGTTTGTTGTTCAGGTCTTACAGCTTTCTAGGGTGTGACTTATGTTTATTCTCGAGTTACGGCTGGATTGCTCTTCGACTTTTCAACTTTACTAATTTACTAGCCTTCCTGTTGTAGTATATTGATTTTTGCTGCTGTATGTTTGCGTGTAACTGTATGAATGTTAGTTGGTTTAGGGTTTTGCCTTCTAGGGTGTGACTTAAGTTTATTCTGGAGTTACGGCTAGATTGTTTCTTCACTTTTCCAGCTTTCATAGACTACAAAAGCGCTGCATATTAATTAACTTTTGCTGTAGTTTGTTTAATATTGTTGGTATGCTGATCGGTTGTTTAGGTTTGAATATTGCTAGGGTGTGACTTAAGTTTATTCTAGAGTTACGGCTAGTAAATTTCTTGCTCTTTTCATCCATTTAGTATACTACAGCTTTGCCGTAAATTAGTTCGTTATTTGTATATATTAAGCCCCATAATGACTTGTGCTAGTTTGTCTCTTGCAGTAGCATCTCTCCTCCTTCCTAGGGTGTGACTTAAGTTTGTTCTGGAGTTACGGCTAGTTTGTGTGGTTGAGTTTGTGGCTGTGGTCTGCTAGCATAGTGGTTCCCGACCTCCCCGCTCGCTGCGTAATCGTCTCCCGCCCATTCCGACCCGCCTTTCCGTTTCGTTGCGTACTACTCGCTCAACGCCTCCGTTCTGTCCGTCTCGTTTCCCGTTTCTTCGTGCGTCGCTCGTTCAGCGTTTCCGTCCCGTCCGTTGCGTCGCCCGTTTACTACCCGCGTTTTCGCCAGTTCCGTTCCGTTCCCTGTTGCGTTGCCCGCCGTTCGCCCGTCCTTCCCGCCCCGTCCGCTTCGTTTCCCGTTTCGTCGTGCTTCGTCCACCCAGTCCTCTTTACCCGGTTGCCTGTGTTCCTGTTTAGTCTCACGTTGCTTTCAAGCACGTTAGACGCACTCTATAATTTCTTACTCACTTTCGCCGAGTAATTCATTACTCGGTAACTTCTTTTCTGCTCTTCGACGTCTTGATTATCAAGTCGTCGTCATTTGGGTTCGGTATAACCCGCATTCCACGTGTTTGTTTGAAAGTTACCCTACATTGATAAACTAGCCATTTCAATATCATGACCGAACAGCAAGATAAATTGAAAAAGCTCTTTAATGCAAGATCTAATCTGGAATCTGAGTTACGTAACATCCATAAGGACATCACAGATGCCATAGATCGTCAAGACAGGAGGGTTAAGGTTGAACGCTTGGTTTCTAAGTTAAAGGATGTCTTCAGTAAACTGGTGCATAAGAATGAAGAATTATTTGACTTAGCCAGTAAAGCGGAGAACCCAGATTCAATTTACCCTGTCCTTGAGCAATGGTTGGATGATGTAACCAAGAACAATGATAAATTCTTGCTTGCGGCTAGAAGCTATATTGACTCAGTTGCTGACCGAGACACCGTATGTGAGGGCGCTAATCTTCAAGGCCAATCTAAGAGAAGTTCACGCCGAACAACATCATCAATGTCTAGCCAGCGTAAACATGAATTTCTCATGGCAAAACTAAAACGCGAAGAGGCCGAGAAACAAGAACAAGCTGCCATGCGCCTCGCTAAACAAAAACACGAAATTGCCATGAGAAAAAAGGAGCTTGAAATACAAATGGAGCAGATGGCAATTCAAGAATTAGAGGAAGACCACCGCCAGCGTGTCGCCGCAGCTAAACTAGATGAGGCTGAATTAATGGATACTCATTCATTGTTTAGTCACCACTCAAGTGAACTGAATCTGCTTAAAGATAGGGGATCAGATAGAAGTCAGAGACTTGTTCAGGATTGGGTAAATTCTGTTCCAGCAGGTAAGTCATTGAGTGCCACAAGTGAGTTAAATTTTTCTCGTCCTGGTTCAGCAACCGCTGACCCCCCTGTTCAAGATACTGCCCATAGTAATCCTCCAGAAAACACAAATAATGTTGCCGGTAACTTGAATCACCTTGAAATGCTTTCTCAGTACACACGGCCAGGAGTTGCAATTTCTATTGCTCAGCAAGAAGCTTTGTATCGGGAATACCTCCAGGCTCAACTACAACAATCACTCAGTGATCAAAGGGTTGAGCGAGCACATAGTCCCTCAGGCAGTGGTAAGGTGAACCAAGTGAACCAAGTACCAGTCGACGTACAAAATGTCGAACTCCCACCACCTCATCCACCTATGCAACCTCCCCGGCCACCAACACCCGTTATGGCACCAACGAACTCCATTTTCGTACCTGATTTTTCAGCAAACCCACAGGTAAATCAGTTCTTGGGTCCAAAAAGCTCCAGTGTACCTTGTCAATTACATATGTCAATGCCTCATGTTCAACAACAACAGAATCTAACTCAAAGTAACATTCCACACCGAACACAAGTCCCTATTGCCCATTCCCCGCATAAGGTCCCTCCACCTGTAAACCCACTCGCGAACCCGCCTCCCGTATTCCCGCCTCAACAATTATTTATTCCTCAGCCTCCCGTGATTCCGTCGCCCGCTCCAGCAAGCACAGCAACATACTTACCCGTCCCCAACATTCCACAACAAAACATTGTCCATTCACCTCAAGCCCGCCTGTTACCATGCCCAACCGCACCCAAACTTCCCCTTAATCGTAACCCCGATTTAAACTTGTGGAGATTTCCTCAGAATAACCCCACAAACGTAAATCAGGCGACAAATAATGCAACCGTCTTCAAAAACATTCAACCGAACCTACCCCCAACCACAGCTGACCCCACCATCATCCATCCCATCTTGCAAATGAGTGCACAACATAATCCAAAAAGCAACTACGCAGCTAACTGTAGCATCCCTGTTAACCCCTTTAGTACAACTACTAACATCGTGCCACCTTTCGTCACGCCGGTTATACATCCAACATACGGGCATACTGCTCCGATACCATTGTGTTGGGGTGGCCCACCGCATCCCACGCCTCCAGCGCCAGCATCTGAAAATGCAAGCTTGATTAAGGCATTCACTGACGCCTTATCTAGCAAGAGGAATGACCCACTACCCGAATGGAAGTTGTCACAATACAGTGGGGATCCTCTACAGTGGCACGAATGGTATGGTCAATTTAAAAGCGCAATTGACTCTCAGTCCTTAACTGATGATGTAAAATTGACATACCTTAAGACCCTCGTTACAGGTAAAGCTAAAACAGCTATAGCTGAGTTCGCCTACTGCGGCGCAATGTACAAAGACGCACTGAGGACCTTAGAACGTAAATTTGGCCAACCACAGGCGGTCGTAAGTGCACATTTGGACAAACTCAACAGCTTTCCACCATTGAAGATGCACAATAGCGATAACATCATTAACTACTCGGGGTGCATTTCAAGTCTTGTCGGGGTATTTAAATCGCTGTCATACGATTCGGATTTAAAGAGCGCTGCGCTTCTCAACACCGCCGTACAGAAGCTACCACCCAATATGAAGGAGTCATGGTCACTCTTCACGGTCAAAAAGCATTGGGTGAAACCTACTCTTCTTGATTTCAACGATTGGTTGAAAGAGAAGGCCGAAGCGCACGATTTAATGAAGAATACCGCACTTAAAGCAAGGACTGAGGATACCAACAACTCAGTAACCAGATCAAAAGTTGCTTCAAAGGCATTTGCTGCAAATACGCAACAGAAGAGTAACTTTAAGCCGCAACAGAGATCTCCGTCAACATCAATCTCTAGTTGCATTGTATGCAAAGGCAACCACCGGTTGTGGGAATGCCGTGTCTTTAAGGAAAAGACTCCCACACAGAGAGCCAAGGTCGTGGCTGAGGCAAAGCTCTGTTTCTCTTGTTTGCGTGATAAACACATGTTTAGGCAATGCCCAAGTCCCCGTAAGTGTAGGAAAGATGGTTGCAACAGCTCCCATAACACCGTACTTCATGGAGCTGAAAGGGTTTTTCCAGCTAAACCCTCAACAAACAACAACATCGATACTTCGAAGTCGAACGCAGGTACAAGTAGGCCATCTACTGGTCAACAGCAACCAAGCAAAACAACCACTTTGTCTTCCGTGACGGATGTCAAAGGCCTCCTTCAGGTCACGGAACTGAAAGTTACTAATTCTTCTGGTCTTAGTACTACGGCGTTGGTTTTATGCGATACCGCTTGCAGTAACTCTTGGGTGTCCGATAGTCTCGCAGCTAGACTCGGTTTGCAGGGTACCGCATTAAAACTGACCGTCAAGGGTATAAACACGGAAGAACTCATAGACACAAAGGTGGTTCAATTGACTGTGACACCTCACAAAGATCAAGACTTCGAAGCATTTACTGTACATCTCTACGTGAGGGAAACATTAAACGTAGGTTCCGACATCATTGACGTGAAGTCCATGCAAGAAACGTACCCACATTTGGCAGTTCTAGATCCAGTAAGATATAGCTATGGAGAAATTGAGATGATACTTGGACAGGATGTCTACCATGCCATCCGCCCGTTAGAGTATTTTTCAGCCGACGAAAAGTGCTCACCGTTCGCTGTCCGCTTGCCCATAGGTTGGGTTTTAAGTGGCCCACTACCGTCAAGCTCAAGTTTAGTCTCCACGTGTTTCAAAGCCAATATTGAACAGGATTTTGAATTAGCTTGTCAGGTTAAATCTTGGTATGATATGGAGACGTACGGTGCGTTCAAGCAAGTTGGCCCAAGATCCGCAGCGGATGCTCGCGCGCAGGAAATACTTGAAACAACAACCTTCCATAACGGCCAAAGATACGATGTCGGTATGTTATGGGCTGATGACAACACCCAGCTCCCGAATAACTACTTTTCGTCACTGGTACAGCTCAAGTCTCTCGAAAAGCGGCTATCGAGAGATACATCATTGAAAGAAACTTATGCTAATACCATCCGTGAAGACTTGGAAAAAGGTTACTTGATTACAGTCCCTGATGCTCACAAAGTAGAGCAACGGTCGGATAGAGAGTGGTACCTACCACACCATCCCGTAATCAATCCGAACAAACCGGGAAAAGTGCGTAGGGTATTAAATGGTGCAGCAAAGTTCCACGGTACTTCTTTGAATAAATCTTTGCTCACTGGCCCCGACCTGCTCCAAAACCTAATCCACGTACTACTTAGGTTCCGTCAACATCAGTTTGCCGTGTCCGCAGATATCGAGGGTATGTTCCTCCAAGTGGGTGTCCCTGATTGGGACCAGCCATCACTGCGTTTTTTGTGGCGGGAGGACCCCACAACAAATGTTGTAGTGTATCAATACACGCGCCATATATTCGGGGCTAAAGACTCGCCCACATGCGCTAACTATGCACTGCAACGCACGGCCCGAGACAATGTTAATCAGTACCCGGAAGCAGCCAAAGCCGTCCTAGAAAACTTCTACATGGACGATTACTTGGATTCGGTGGAGTCACCTGAGAGGGCTCTCAATATATCGAAGGAGTTGGTACATCTTCTCCATCTAGGTGGGTTTAAGCTTACTAAGTTTTTAAGCAATGTACCAAATCTGGCTGATAGAATTGATGGGTCAACTCAGTCTACCGAACCAAAAGTAATTGCCTCATCTAAGGAGGATTCTTCGCACGTGCTTGGGTTGAAATGGGATCACAACAATGATACTCTAGTTGTGAGTCGGGGTACCTCCAGTACAGTAACTAAGTCTTTAACACAACGCTTGGTATTGAGCCTAGTGTCTAAGGTGTTCGATCCCATCGGCCTAGTGGCACCATTTACTGTTGGCGCCCGATTGTTACTAAAGGACATCTGGCGTGTCAGCGGGCAGCATTGGGATGAAGAATTACCAAAAGACACTGTTGAAAGGTTCCTCGAATGGAGTGTAGAACTACCCAAACTTGCCGCAATCACTATACCAAGGAGCTACTTTTCCGGAAACTTTGAACACCTGGAACTACACATGTTTGGCGATAGTTCACAAGAAGTTTTCAGTGCCGTTGCATTTCTCCGAGCTCGAGTAACTACTTCGAGTGGGCCCCAAACGGAGCTTGCGTTTGTCCTGGGCAAAGCTCGCGTAGCACCTATGAAGGTCATGACTGTTCCAAAGCTGGAATTACAGGCAGCGCTACTCGCCGCTCGATTGAAACAAGATATATGTCGAGCTCTCACAGTAAAAGTCAACAGGGTTTTCATGTGGACCGACAGCACTACTGTCTTGCAATGGCTTAACTCTGCAACCAAGCACCCAATATTTATTGCAAACCGTGTTTGCGAAATCTTAGAACACACAAGCGTTGACGAATGGAACCACGTTGCCTCAAGCGATAATCCGGCAGATGCCGGCACTCGTGGTATGTCTGCTGAGATTTTGCAATCTAGTAGCTGGGTGAGAGGTCCAGATTTCCTAAGAACCAAGCAATTCCCGTTCAAACCAAGCACTGAAGTAGTTAATAACATCAAACTTGGTATAGTAACTAAGGAAACTGACGAAACCAATACATCATTAGCCGTATCTGTAACCAAGTCAACTAAGGAACCGCCCCCGCAACTAATTCCCTTCGATAAGTACAGTTCTTATCAGAAGTTGCTACGGATAACAGCGTACGCACTCCGCTTGTTACCTTCTCACGAATGTTACCGTAACATCGATGGTAGCATCATAGACCCCAGAGCTTGACGAAGCCGAGCGTCATCTCCAGTATCTTGTGCAAGGGGAGTCATTCAATGCAGAGAGAAAAGATCTTCTCGAAAACAAACCCGTTAAACGGAGTAGCCGTATTGCCCCGTTTTCTCCCTTTATTGGGCCAAATCGTCTAATCCGATCGGCAGGCCGCATCAAGCGGTTGGTCGAAGTTGACTTTGATGTAAAACATCCTATCGTTCTGGACGCACGCCATGCATTTGTAAAGTTGTTCCTCAGGCACACGCACGTCAAACATCATCATCAAGGTATTGATTACCTGCGGGCAAAAGTACAAGAACGTTATACTATCCTTAAATTACGTTCCTCACTACGTTCCATTAAATCTAACTGCCTTACGTGCAGGATGTTCCGCGCTGCCACTATTCAACCCATCATGGCTGATCTCCCAGTAGAAAGACTTGCATACCAGTCTCCTCCCTTCACGAACACCGGGGTCGACTACTTCGGCCCGTTTTACGTTACTGTACGTAGGACTACCGAGAAGAGGTGGGGTTTTCTCTTCACATGCTTAACTACTCGTGCCGTTCATGTCGAAATCGTTCCTTCCATGGACGCCAGTTCGTGTGTAATGGGAGTGGAGCGGTTCGTCTCCCGTCGGGGTACACCAGCCATTATTTGGTCAGACAATGGCACTAACTTTGTTGGCGCGGAAAAAGAACTACGCGAGAACATCGAAAAGTGGAACACCATCAACATCGCTGTGGAACTTGCCCACAAAGGCATCAAGTGGAGGTTCAACCCGCCCAGTGCGCCACACCAGGGTGGCATCTGGGAGAGGCTAGTACGTAGTTTCAAGCGCGTACTTTACACAATCCTTGGAACACGTCGCCTCACAGATGAGGTTTTAAGTACCACTTTTTGTCTGGTCGAACATGCACTTAATTCACGTCCGCTAACGCCCGTAAGCGCCGACCCGTCCGACCTAGGAGCATTAACACCTAATCACTTTCTCCTCGGTAACCAAGCACGTAGTCTCCCGTCCATCATTGGCGTAGATGAGTTTGATCACCGTAAACGTTACGCCCGCGCGCAGTCTTACGCTAACGCTATTTGGTCTCGTTGGATCAAAGAATACGTACCGGCGCTGAACCGACGTTCCAAGTGGCAGACGCCTGCCGACCATCACCTTAAGACCGGTGATTTGGTTTGGGTAGTTGAAGAAACCAACCCGAGGGGTTACTACCCCACTGCTCGGATCACTGAACTCCGTTACGGTTCAGACAGCGTCGCACGCTCCGCCGTATTGCGCACGTCCTCTGGATTGCTCGTTCGCCCGCTTGTAAAATTAGTACCCATTCTCCCAGCATCTTCTTCTGGGCCGGAGGATGTTAGTAACTAAATAGATTTAAGCGAGAGATTATTAGCCAATCAGAATTGAGTATTTAAATGCATATAAAACGTTCTAATATGCATAGAAAGTTCGGAAAAAGTTCGTATAACCTAATTTTAAGTAAATATAACCACGATATGTACGGATTATGGTGGTTTTCGGCTTAATATTTTTAGGTTCTTCAGACGATTGTTGATCGATTATGAACTGATTCTGACGTCAATGACATCAGACAAAAAACCAGTAAAAGAGCATCAAAAAAACCTTGCCGTCTAAACTCTCACTTGTTGCTATGTACGTTACAATCTTAATACGTTGCTATCATCAATGAGCTAATACGTTGCTTTATATAAACTTATCACGTTGAATTTATGCCTTTTCTTGATGAATTGAAACTTTGGTAGACTGTTTGACCTATTTACAGCTACAATCCTTGTACAATAAATAGTATAT
>NW_027450141.1:102500-116668 GCF_964194025.1 Convolutriloba macropyga | reverse complement strand
CCCGGGACTTCAGGTGGCCCAGTTTTACACCCAGTACAGCGGTGCCAGTTGGTAACCCGGTGGATCCTCGGAGACCAGACATGATCATAGATCAAACCCGATGTATGCTACTCCTGAACGTATAGTATCTCCACTGTGCAATGAAATTATCGTTCGTTTCGGGCCTTCCTATACGTTCAGCAGACAATCGCTAGGAATTCACCTCGTGACCCGTGGTGACCACACTGGATTTCAAGTTTATTGATTTGGACAGACCTGTCATTTATTTTGCTTTTCAGCTTCAGTTCTGCTCGATCTAGCTTGCCTAAGGCTTGATCTCGCTTTGCTCACCCCTGTAGGAGCCTCTACTAGTACCACTCGGAGTAATGGGGAATCCACCAGACCTAATCGATGAATGCCATCAAACAACAAACATCATACCCGGCTTCATCAGGCATATTTTATTACTTCCGAGAGGTACTTTAGTATCAGATCTTTCTCCATGCCTCTTATGAGGACCCGTCAGACCTTTCGGTTTATCGTTTAGCTTCAGTCCTGCTCGATCTAGCTTTCCCAAGGCTCGATCTAGCTCTATTCGCCCCACTAGAGGGCTCTCTAAGACCCCTCGGTCTTAGTGTTAGCTCCGGTACTGCTCGGTCGTGCTTGCTGAAGGCCCGACCCAGCTTTAGTTAGATTCTCGTACTTTCTCTTGGCCTCTCTAGGAGGACCAGACAGACCTCTCGGTCTATCGTTTAGCTTCAGTCCTGCTCGATCTAGCTTGCCCAAGGCTTGATCAAGCTCTATTCGCCCCGCTAGAGGGCTCTCTAAGACCCCTCGGTCTTAGTGTTATCTTCTGTAATGCCTAACCAAGCTTACTACAGGCCTTGGTCAGGTCTTTATCGGTCACCGATTAGTAACAGACCAATCATAGGGCCTTCCACCCTATCCGGGTTGAGGTCTTTAGTCCAGCCATATTTTGACAAGACACCTCTCCCTAATAATGCCCCACACATAGAATTACTGTCCATGCAGTATTTAACTTGTGTTTTTTTCTAAAATTTGATTTTCACTTTTTGGAGGTTCATTTGCTCCTCTGACACTCTTTCAGCTTCAATCTTACTCGATCTAGCTTTCCCAAGGCTCGATCTAGCTCTATTCGCCCCACTAGAGGGCTCTCTAAGACACTTCGGTCTTAGTGTTAGCTCCGGTCTTGCTCAATCGTGCTTGCTGAAGGCGCGATCAAGCTTTAGTTAGCTTCTCGTACTTCCTCTTGGCCTCTCTAGGAGGACCAGACAGACCTCTCGGTCTATCGTTTAGCTTCAGTCCTGCTCGATCTAGCTTTCCCAAGGCTCGATCTAGCTCTATTCGCCCTGCTAGAGGGCTCTCTAAGACCCCTCGGTCTTAGTGTTAGCTCCGGTACAGCTCGGTCGTGCTTGCTGAAGGCCCGATCAAGCTTTAGTTAGATTCTCGTACTTTCTCTTGGCCTCTCTAGGAGGACCAGACAGACCTCTCGGTCTATCGTTTAGCTTCAGTCCTGCTTGATCTAGCTTTCCCAAGGCTCGATCTAGCTCTATTCGCCCTGCTAGAGGGCTCTCTAAGACCCCTCGGTCTTAGTGTTAGCTCCGGTACAGCTCGGTCGTGCTTGCTGAAGGCCCGATCAAGCTTTAGTTAGCTTCTCGTACTTTCTCTTGGCCTCTCTAGGAGGACCAGACAGACCTCTCGGTCTATCGTTTAGCTTCAGTCCTGCTCGATCTAGCTTTCCCAAGGCTCGATCTAGATCTATTCGCCCTGCTAGAGGGCTCTCTAAGACCCCTCGGTCTTAGTGTTAGCTCCGGTACAGCTCGGTCGTGCTTGCTGAAGGCCTGATCAAGCTTTAGTTAGCTTCTCGTACTTTCTCTTGGCCTCTCTAGGAGGACCAGACAGACCTTTCGGTCTCTTGCTTAGCTTCAGTCCTGCTCGATCTAGCTTTCCCAAGGCTCGATCTAGCTCTATTCGCCCCGCTAGAGGGCTCTCTAAGACCCCTCGGTCTTAGTGTTAACTCCTGTAATGCCTAACCAAGCTTACTACAGGCCTTGGTCAGGTCTTTATCGGTCACCGATTAGTAACAGACCGATCATGGGGCCTTCCACCCTATCCGGGTTGAGGTCTTTAGTCCAGCCATATTTTGACAAGACACCTCCCCCTAATAATGCCCCACACATAGAAATACTGTCCATGCAGTATTTAACTTGTGTTTTTTCTAAAATTTGATTTTCACTTTTTGGAGGTTCATTTGCTCCTCTGACACTCTTTCAGCTTCAATCTTACTCGATCTAGCTTTCCCAAGGCTCGATCTAGCTCTATTCGCCCCACCAGAGGGCTCTCTAAGACACTTCGGTCTTAGTGTTAGCTCCGGTCTTGCTCAATCGTGCTTGCTGAAGGCGCGATCAAGCTTTAGTTAGCTTCTCGTACTTTCTCTTGGCCTCTCTAGGAGGACCAGACAGACCTCTCGGTCTATCGTTTAGCTTCAGTCCTGCTCGATCTAGCTTTCCCAAGGCTCGATCTAGCTCTATTCGCCCCGCTAGAGGGCTCTCTAAGACCCCTCGGTCTTAGTGTTAGCTCCGGTACAGCTCGGTCGTGCTTGCTGAAGGCCCGATCAAGCTTTAGTTGGCTTCTCGTACTTTCTCTTGGCCTCTCTAGGAGGACCAGACAGACCTCTCGGTCTCTTGCTTAGCTTCAGTCCTGCTCGATCTAGCTTGCCCAAGGCTTGATCAAGCTCTATTCGCCCCGCTAGAGGGCTCTCTAAGACCCCTCGGTCTTAGTGTTAGCTCCGGTACAGCTCGGTCGTGCTTGCTGAAGGCCCGATCAAGCTTTAGTTAGCTTCTCGTTTTTTCTCTTGGCCTCTCTAGGAGGACCAGACAGACCTCTCGGTCTATCGTTTAGCTTCAGTCCTGCTCGATCTAGCTTTCCCAAGGCTCGATCTAGCTCTATTCGCCCCGCTAGAGGGCTCTCTAAGACCCCTCGGTCTTAGTGTTAGCTCCGGTACAGCTCGGTCGTGCTTGCTGAAGGCCCGATCAAGCTTTAGTTGGCTTCTCGTACTTTCTCTTGGCCTCTCTAGGAGGACCAGACAGACCTCTCGGTCTATCCTTTAGCTTCAGTCCTGCTCGATCTAGCTTTCCCAAGGCTCGATCTAGCTCTATTCGCCCCGCTAGAGGGCTCTCTAAGACCCCTCGGTCTTAGTGTTATCTCCTGTAATGCCTAACCAAGCTTACTACAGGCCTTGGTCAGGTCTTTATCGGTCACCGATTAGTAACAGACCGATCATAGGGCCTTCCACCCTATCTGGGTTGAGGTCTTTAGTCCAGCCATATTTTGACAAGACACCTCCCCCTAATAATGCCCCACACATAGAATTACTGTTTATGCAGCTTTTCACTTGTGAAATTTTTAATTTTCGCAATTATTATAGAATAAGTGTTTGCGCAGCTTTTCATAGGTCGAGCTCTAGCTAGCTAGCTCAAGCTAGCTAGCTAGCTCAAGCTCAAGCTATCTAGCTCAAGCTCAAGCCAGCTAGCTCAAGCTCAAGCTAGCTAGCTAGCTCAAGCTCAAGCTAGCTAGCTAGCTCAAGCTCAAGCTAGCTAGCTCAAGCTCAAGCTAGCTAGCTCAAGCTCAAGCTAGCTAGCTAGCTCAAGCTCAAGCTCAAGCTAGCTAGCTCAAGCTCAAGCTCAAGCTAGCTAGCTAGCTCAAGCTCAAGCTAGCTAGCTAGCTCAAGCTCAAGCTAGCTAGCTAGCTCAAGCTCAAGCTAGCTAGCTCAAGCTCAAGCTCAAGCTCAAGCTAGCTAGCTAGCTCAAGCTAGCTAGCTAGCTCAAGCTCAAGCTAGCTAGCTAGCTCAAGTTCAAGCTAGCTAGCTAGCTCAAGCTCAAGCTAGCTAGCTAGCTCAAGCTCAAGCTAGCTAGCTCAAGCTCAAGCTAGCTAGCTCAAGCTCAAGCTAGCTAGCTAGCTCAAGCTCAAGCTCAAGCTAGCTAGCTCAAGCTCAAGCTCAAGCTAGCTAGCTAGCTCAAGCTCAAGCTAGCTAGCTAGCTCAAGCTCAAGCTCAAGCTAGCTAGCTAGCTCAAGTTCAAGCTAGCTAGCTAGCTCAAGCTCAAGCTAGCTAGCTCAAGCTCAAGCTAGCTAGCTCAAGCTCAAGCCAGCTAGCTCAAGCTCAAGCTCAAGCTAGCTAGCTAGCTCAAGCACAAGCTAGCTAGCTAGCTCAATCTCAAGCTAGCTAGCTCAAGCTCAAGCTAGCTAGCTCAAGCTCAAGCTAGCTAGCTAGCTCAAGCTCAAGCTCAAGCTAGCTAGCTCAAGCTCAAGCTCAAGCTAGCTAGCTAGCTCAAGCTCAAGCTAGCTAGCTAGCTCAAGCTCAAGCTCAAGCTAGCTAGCTCAAGCTCAAGCTCAAGCTAGCTAGCTAGCTCAAGCTCAAGCTGGCTAGCTAGCTCAAGCTCAAGCTAGCTAGCTAGCTCAAGCTCAAGCTAGCTAGCTCAAGCTCAAGCTCAAGCTCAAGCTAGCTAGCTAGCTCAAGCTAGCTAGCTAGCTCAAGCTCAAGCTAGCTAGCTAGCTCAAGTTCAAGCTAGCTAGCTAGCTCAAGCTCAAGCTAGCTAGCTAGCTCAAGCTCAAGCTAGCTAGCTCAAGCTCAAGCTAGCTAGCTCAAGCTCAAGCTAGCTAGCTAGCTCAAGCTCAAGCTCAAGCTAGCTAGCTCAAGCTCAAGCTCAAGCTAGCTAGCTAGCTCAAGCTCAAGCTAGCTAGCTAGCTCAAGCTCAAGCTAGCTAGCTAGCTCAAGTTCAAGCTAGCTAGCTAGCTCAAGCTCAAGCTAGCTAGCTCAAGCTCAAGCTAGCTAGCTCAAACTCAAGCTAGCTAGCTAGCTCAAGTTCAAGCTAGCTAGCTAGCTCAAGCTCAAGCTAGCTAGCTAGCTCAAGCTCAAGCTAGCTAGCTCAAGCTCAAGCTAGCTAGCTCAAGCTCCAGCTAGCTAGCTAGCTCAAGCTCAAGCTCAAGCTAGCTAGCTCAAGCTCAAGCTCAAGCTAGCTAGCTAGCTCAAGCTCAAGCTAGCTAGCTAGCTCAAGCTCAAGCTAGCTAGCTAGCTCAAGTTCAAGCTAGCTAGCTAGCTCAAGCTCAAGCTAGCTAGCTCAAGCTCAAGCTAGCTAGCTCAAGCTCAAGCCAGCTAGCTCAAGCTCAAGCTCAAGCTAGCTAGCTAGCTCAAGCACAAGCTTGCTAGCTAGCTCAAGCTCAAGCTAGCTAGCTCAAGCTCAAGCTAGCTAGCTCAAGCTCAAGCTAGCTAGCTCAAGCTCAAGCTCAAGCTAGCTAGCTAGCTCAAGCACAAGCTTGCTAGCTAGCTCAAGCTCAAGCTAGCTAGCTCAAGCTCAAGCTAGCTAGCTCAAGCTCAAGCTAGCTAGCTAGCTCAAGCTCAAGCTCAAGCTAGCTAGCTCAAGCTCAAGCTCAAGCTAGCTAGCTAGCTCAAGCTCAAGCTAGCTAGCTAGCTCAAGCTCAAGCTAGCTAGCTAGCTCAAGCTCAAGCTAGCTAGCTCAAGCTCAAGCTCAAGCTAGCTAGCTAGCTCAAGCTAGCTAGCTAGCTCAAGCTCAAGCTAGCTAGCTAGCTCAAGTTCAAGCTAGCTAGCTAGCTCAAGCTCAAGCTAGCTAGCTAGCTCAAGCTCAAGCTAGCTAGCTCAAGCTCAAGCTAGCTAGCTCAAGCTCAAGCTAGCTAGCTAGCTCAAGCTCAAGCTCAAGCTAGCTAGCTCAAGCTCAAGCTCAAGCTAGCTAGCTAGCTCAAGCTCAAGCTAGCTAGCTAGCTCAAGCTCAAGCTAGCTAGCTAGCTCAAGTTCAAGCTAGCTAGCTAGCTCAAGCTCAAGCTAGCTAGCTCAAGCTCAAGCTAGCTAGCTCAAGCTCAAGCCAGCTAGCTCAAGCTCAAGCTCAAGCTAGCTAGCTAGCTCAAGCACAAGCTAGCTAGCTAGCTCAAGCTCAAGCTAGCTAGCTCAAGCTCAAGCTAGCTAGCTCAAGCTCAAGCTAGCTAGCTAGCTCAAGCTCAAGCTCAAGCTAGCTAGCTCAAGCTCAAGCTCAAGCTAGCTAGCTAGCTCAAGCTCAAGCTAGCTAGCTAGCTCAAGCTCAAGCTCAAGCTAGCTAGCTCAAGCTCAAGCTCAAGCTAGCTAGCTAGCTCAAGCTCAAGCTAGCTAGCTAGCTCAAGCTCAAGCTAGCTAGCTAGCTCAAGCTCAAGCTAGCTAGCTCAAGCTCAAGCTCAAGCTCAAGCTAGCTAGCTAGCTCAAGCTAGCTAGCTAGCTCAAGCTCAAGCTAGCTAGCTAGCTCAAGTTCAAGCTAGCTAGCTAGCTCAAGCTCAAGCTAGCTAGCTAGCTCAAGCTCAAGCTAGCTAGCTCAAGCTCAAGCTA
Source organism: Convolutriloba macropyga (assembly GCF_964194025.1). Lineage (NCBI taxonomy): Eukaryota > Metazoa > Xenacoelomorpha > Acoela > Convolutidae > Convolutriloba > Convolutriloba macropyga. The sequence goes on along the minus strand of NW_027450141.1, from coordinate 110,301 downwards.
GCTAGCTCAAGCTCAAGCTAGCTAGCTAGCTCAAGCTCAAGCTCAAGCTAGCTAGCTCAAGCTCAAGCTCAAGCTAGCTAGCTAGCTCAAGCTCAAGCTAGCTAGCTAGCTCAAGCTCAAGCTAGCTAGCTAGCTCAAGTTCAAGCTAGCTAGCTAGCTCAAGCTCAAGCTAGCTAGCTCAAGCTCAAGCTAGCTAGCTCAAACTCAAGCTAGCTAGCTAGCTCAAGTTCAAGCTAGCTAGCTAGCTCAAGCTCAAGCTAGCTAGCTAGCTCAAGCTCAAGCTAGCTAGCTCAAGCTCAAGCTAGCTAGCTCAAGCTCAAGCTAGCTAGCTAGCTCAAGCTCAAGCTCAAGCTAGCCAGCTCAAGCTCAAGCTCAAGCTAGCTAGCTAGCTCAAGCTCAAGCTAGCTAGCTAGCTCAAGCTCAAGCTAGCTAGCTAGCTCAAGTTCAAGCTAGCTAGCTAGCTCAAGCTCAAGCTAGCTAGCTCAAGCTCAAGCTAGCTAGCTCAAGCTCAAGCCAGCTAGCTCAAGCTCAAGCTCAAGCTAGCTAGCTAGCTCAAGCACAAGCTTGCTAGCTAGCTCAAGCTCAAGCTAGCTAGCTCAAGCTCAAGCTAGCTAGCTCAAGCTCAAGCTAGCTAGCTCAAGCTCAAGCTCAAGCTAGCTAGCTAGCTCAAGCACAAGCTTGCTAGCTAGCTCAAGCTCAAGCTAGCTAGCTCAAGCTCAAGCTAGCTAGCTCAAGCTCAAGCTAGCTAGCTAGCTCAAGCTCAAGCTCAAGCTAGCTAGCTCAAGCTCAAGCTCAAGCTAGCTAGCTAGCTCAAGCTCAAGCTAGCTAGCTAGCTCAAGCTCAAGCTAGCTAGCTAGCTCAAGCTCAAGCTAGCTAGCTCAAGCTCAAGCTCAAGCTAGCTAGCTAGCTCAAGCTAGCTAGCTAGCTCAAGCTCAAGCTAGCTAGCTAGCTCAAGTTCAAGCTAGCTAGCTAGCTCAAGCTCAAGCTAGCTAGCTAGCTCAAGCTCAAGCTATCTAGCTCAAGCTCAAGCTAGCTAGCTCAAGCTCAAGCTAGCTAGCTAGCTCAAGCTCAAGCTCAAGCTAGCTAGCTCAAGCTCAAGCTCAAGCTAGCTAGCTAGCTCAAGCTCAAGCTAGCTAGCTAGCTCAAGCTCAAGCTAGCTAGCTAGCTCAAGTTCAAGCTAGCTAGCTAGCTCAAGCTCAAGCTAGCTAGCTCAAGCTCAAGCTAGCTAGCTCAAGCTCAAGCCAGCTAGCTCAAGCTCAAGCTCAAGCTAGCTAGCTAGCTCAAGCTCAAGCTCAAGCTCAAGCTAGCTAGCTAGCTCAAGTTCAAGCTAGCTAGCTAGCTCAAGCTCAAGCTAGCTAGCTCAAGCTCAAGCTAGCTAGCTCAAGCTCAAGCCAGCTAGCTCAAGCTCAAGCTCAAGCTAGCTAGCTAGCTCAAGCTCAAGCTAGCTAGCTCAAGCTCAAGCTAGCTAGCTAGCTAGCTCAAGCTCAAGCTCAAGCTAGCTAGCTCAAGCTCAAGCTCAAGCTAGCTAGCTCAAGCTCAAGCTCAAGCTAGCTAGCTCAAGCTCAAGCTCAAGCTAGCTAGCTCAAGCCCAAGCTCAAGCTAGCTAGCTAGCTCAAGCTCAAGCTAGCTAGCTCAAGCTCAAGCTCAAGCTCAAGCTAGCTAGCTAGCTAGCTCAAGCTCAAGCTCAAGCTAGCTAGCTAGCTCAAGCTCAAGCTAGCTAGCTCAAGCTCAAGCTAGCTAGCTAGCTCAAGTTCAAGCTAGCTAGCTAGCTCAAGCTCAAGCTAGCTAGCTAGCTCAAGCTCAAGCTAGCTAGCTCAAGCTCAAGCTAGCTAGCTCAAGCTCAAGCTAGCTAGCTAGCTCAAGCTCAAGCTCAAGCTAGCTAGCTCAAGCTCAAGCTCAAGCTAGCTAGCTAGCTCAAGCTCAAGCTAGCTAGCTAGCTCAAGCTCAAGCTAGCTAGCTAGCTCAAGTTCAAGCTAGCTAGCTAGCTCAAGCTCAAGCTAGCTAGCTCAAGCTCAAGCTAGCTAGCTCAAACTCAAGCTAGCTAGCTAGCTCAAGTTCAAGCTAGCTAGCTAGCTCAAGCTCAAGCTAGCTAGCTAGCTCAAGCTCAAGCTAGCTAGCTCAAGCTCAAGCTAGCTAGCTCAAGCTCAAGCTAGCTAGCTAGCTCAAGCTCAAGCTCAAGCTAGCTAGCTCAAGCTCAAGCTCAAGCTAGCTAGCTAGCTCAAGCTCAAGCTAGCTAGCTAGCTCAAGCTCAAGCTAGCTAGCTAGCTCAAGTTCAAGCTAGCTAGCTAGGTCAAGCTCAAGCTAGCTAGCTCAAGCTCAAGCTAGCTAGCTCAAGCTCAAGCCAGCTAGCTCAAGCTCAAGCTCAAGCTAGCTAGCTAGCTCAAGCACAAGCTTGCTAGCTAGCTCAAGCTCAAGCTAGCTAGCTCAAGCTCAAGCTAGCTAGCTCAAGCTCAAGCTAGCTAGCTCAAGCTCAAGCTCAAGCTAGCTAGCTAGCTCAAGCACAAGCTTGCTAGCTAGCTCAAGCTCAAGCTAGCTAGCTCAAGCTCAAGCTAGCTAGCTCAAGCTCAAGCTAGCTAGCTAGCTCAAGCTCAAGCTCAAGCTAGCTAGCTCAAGCTCAAGCTCAAGCTAGCTAGCTAGCTCAAGCTCAAGCTAGCTAGCTAGCTCAAGCTCAAGCTAGCTAGCTAGCTCAAGCTCAAGCTAGCTAGCTCAAGCTCAAGCTCAAGCTAGCTAGCTAGCTCAAGCTAGCTAGCTAGCTCAAGCTCAAGCTAGCTAGCTAGCTCAAGTTCAAGCTAGCTAGCTAGCTCAAGCTCAAGCTAGCTAGCTAGCTCAAGCTCAAGCTAGCTAGCTCAAGCTCAAGCTAGCTAGCTCAAGCTCAAGCTAGCTAGCTAGCTCAAGCTCAAGCTCAAGCTAGCTAGCTCAAGCTCAAGCTCAAGCTAGCTAGCTAGCTCAAGCTCAAGCTAGCTAGCTAGCTCAAGCTCAAGCTAGCTAGCTAGCTCAAGTTCAAGCTAGCTAGCTAGCTCAAGCTCAAGCTAGCTAGCTCAAGCTCAAGCTAGCTAGCTCAAGCTCAAGCCAGCTAGCTCAAGCTCAAGCTCAAGCTAGCTAGCTAGCTCAAGCTCAAGCTCAAGCTAGCTAGCTAGCTCAAGTTCAAGCTAGCTAGCTAGCTCAAGCTCAAGCTAGCTAGCTCAAGCTCAAGCTAGCTAGCTCAAGCTCAAGCCAGCTAGCTCAAGCTCAATCTCAAGCTAGCTAGCTAGCTCAAGCTCAAGCTAGCTAGCTCAAGCTCAAGCTAGCTAGCTAGCTAGCTCAAGCTCAAGCTCAAGCTAGCTAGCTCAAGCTCAAGCTCAAGCTAGCTAGCTCAAGCTCAAGCTCAAGCTAGCTAGCTCAAGCTCAAGCTCAAGCTAGCTAGCTCAAGCTCAAGCTCAAGCTAGCTAGCTAGCTCAAGCTCAAGCTAGCTAGCTCAAGCTCAAGCTCAAGCTCAAGCTAGCTAGCTAGCTAGCTCAAGCTCAAGCTCAAGCTAGCTAGCTAGCTCAAGCTCAAGCTAGCTAGCTCAAGCTCAAGCCAGCTAGCTCAAGCTCAAGCTCAAGCTAGCTAGCTAGCTCAAGCTCAAGCTAGCTAGCTCAAGCTCAAGCCAGCTAGCTCAAGCTCAAGCTCAAGCTCAAGCTAGCTAGCTAGCTCAAGCTCAAGCTAGATAGCTAGCTCAAGCTAGCTAGCTAGCTCAAGCTCAAGCTCAAGCTAGCTAGCTAGCTAGCTCAAGCTCAAGCTAGCTAGCTCAAGCTCAAGCCAGCTAGCTCAAGCTCAAGCTCAAGCTAGCTAGCTAGCTCAAGCTCAAGCTAGCTAGCTCAAGCTCAAGCTCAAGCGAGCTAGCTAGCTCAAGCTCAAGCTAGCTAGCTAGCTCAAGCTCAAGCTAGCTAACTCAAGCTAACTCAGCTAGCTCAAGCTAACTCAAGCTAGCTAAAGCTAACTCAAGCTAACTCAAGCTAACTCAAGCTAACTCAAGCTAGCTAAAGCTAACTCAAGCTAACTCAAGCTAACCCGAGCTAACTCAAGCTAGCTCAAGCTAACCCAAGCTAGCTAAAGCTAACTCAAGCTAACTCAAGCTAATTCAAGCTAACTCAAGCTAACTCAAGCTAACTCAAGCTAACTCAAGCTAGTTCAAGCTAACTCAAGCTAGCTAAAGCTAACTCAAGCTAACTCAAGCTAACTCAAGCTAGCTCAAGCTAACTCAAGCTAGTTCAAGCTAACTCAAGCTAGCTAAAGCTAACTCAAGCTAACTCAAGCTAACTCAAGCTAGCTCAAGCTAACTCAAGCTAACTCAAGCTAACTCAAGCTAACCCGAGCTAACTCAAGCTAACTCAAGGTAGCTAAAGCTAGTTCAAGCTAGCTCAAGCTAGCTAAAGCTAAGACAAGCTAACTCAAGCTAACTCAAGCTAACTCAAGCTAACTCAAGCTAGTTCAAGCTAACTCAAGCTAGCTAAAGCTAACTCAAGCTAACTCAAGCTAACTCAAGCTAGCTCAAGCTAACTCAAGCTAGTTCAAGCTAACTCAAGCTAGCTAAAGCTAACTCAAGCTAACTCAAGCTAACTCAAGCTAGCTCAAGCTAACTCAAGCTAGTTCAAGCTAACTCAAGCTAGCTAAAGCTAACTCAAGCTAACTCAAGCTAACTCAAGCTAACTCAAGCTAGCTAAAGCTAACTCAAGCTAACTCAAGCTAACCCGAGCTAACTCAAGCTAGCTCAAGCTAACCCAAGCTAGCTAAAGCTAACTCAAGCTAACTCAAGCTAATTCAAGCTAACTCAAGCTAACTCAAGCTAACTCAAGCTAACTCAAGCTAGCTAAAGCTAACTCAAGCTAACTCAAGCTAACTCAAGCTAACCCGAGCTAACTCAAGCTAACTCAAGGTAGCTAAAGCTAGTTCAAGCTAACTCAAGCTAGCTAAAGCTAAGACAAGCTAACTCAAGCTAACTCAAGCTAACTCAAGCTAACTCAAGCTAACTCAAGCTAGTTCAAGCTAACTCAAGCTAACTCAAGCTAACTCAAGCTAGCTAAAGCTAACTCAAGCTAACTCAAGCTAACTCAAGCTAACCCGAGCTAACTCAAGCTAACTCAAGGTAGCTAAAGCTAGTTCAAGCTAGCTCAAGCTAGCTAAAGCTAAGACAAGCTAACTCAAGCTAACTCAAGCTAACTCAAGCTAGTTCAAGCTAACTCAAGCTAGCTAAAGCTAACTCAAGCTAACTCAAGCTAACTCAAGCTAGCTCAAGCTAACTCAAGCTAGTTCAAGCTAACTCAAGCTAGCTAAAGCTAACTCAAGCTAACTCAAGCTAACTCAAGCTAACTCAAGCTAGCTAAAGCTAACTCAAGCTAACTCAAGCTAACCCGAGCTAACTCAAGCTAGCTCAAGCTAACCCAAGCTAGCTAAAGCTAACTCAAGCTAACTCAAGCTAATTCAAGCTAACTCAAGCTAACTCAAGCTAACTCAAGCTAACTCAAGCTAGCTAAAGCTAACTCAAGCTAACTCAAGCTAACTCAAGCTAACCCGAGCTAACTCAAGCTAACTCAAGGTAGCTAAAGCTAGTTCAAGCTAACTCAAGCTAGCTAAAGCTAAGACAAGCTAACTCAAGCTAACTCAAGCTAACTCAAGCTAACTCAAGCTAACTCAAGCTAGTTCAAGCTAACTCAAGCTAACTCAAGCTAACTCAAGCTAGCTAAAGCTAACTCAAGCTAACTCAAGCTAACTCAAGCTAACCCGAGCTAACTCAAGCTAACTCAAGGTAGCTAAAGCTAGTTCAAGCTAGCTCAAGCTAGCTAAAGCTAAGACAAGCTAACTCAAGCTAACTCAAGCTAACTCAAGCTAGTTCAAGCTAACTCAAGCTAGCTAAAGCTAACTCAAGCTAACTCAAGCTAACTCAAGCTAGCTCAAGCTAACTCAAGCTAGTTCAAGCTAACTCAAGCTAGCTAAAGCTAACTCAAGCTAACTCAAGCTAACTCAAGCTAACTCAAGCTAGCTAAAGCTAACTCAAGCTAACTCAAGCTAACCCGAGCTAACTCAAGCTAGCTCAAGCTAACCCAAGCTAGCTAAAGCTAACTCAAGCTAACTCAAGCTAATTCAAGCTAACTCAAGCTAACTCAAGCTAACTCAAGCTAACTCAAGCTAGCTAAAGCTAACTCAAGCTAACTCAAGCTAACTCAAGCTAACCCGAGCTAACTCAAGCTAACTCAAGGTAGCTAAAGCTAGTTCAAGCTAACTCAAGCTAGCTAAAGCTAAGACAAGCTAACTCAAGCTAACTCAAGCTAACTCAAGATAACTCAAGCTAACTCAAGCTAGTTCAAGCTAACTCAAGCTAACTCAAGCTAACTCAAGCTAGCTAAAGCTAACTCAAGCTAACTCAAGCTAACTCAAGCTAACCCGAGCTAACTCAAGCTAACTCAAGGTAGCTAAAGCTAGTTCAAGCTAGCTCAAGCTAGCTAAAGCTAAGACAAGCTAACTCAAGCTAACTCAAGCTAACTCAAGCTAGTTCAAGCTAACTCAAGCTAGCTAAAGCTAACTCAAGCTAACTCAAGCTAACTCAAGCTAGCTCAAGCTAACTCAAGCTAGTTCAAGCTAACTCAAGCTAGCTAAAGCTAACTCAAGCTAACTCAAGCTAACTCAAGCTAACTCAAGCTAGCTAAAGCTAACTCAAGCTAACTCAAGCTAACCCGAGCTAACTCAAGCTAGCTCAAGCTAACCCAAGCTAGCTAAAGCTAACTCAAGCTAACTCAAGCTAATTCAAGCTAACTCAAGCTAACTCAAGCTAACTCAAGCTAACTCAAGCTAGCTAAAGCTAACTCAAGCTAACTCAAGCTAACTCAAGCTAACCCGAGCTAACTCAAGCTAACTCAAGGTAGCTAAAGCTAGTTCAAGCTAACTCAAGCTAGCTAAAGCTAAGACAAGCTAACTCAAGCTAACTCAAGCTAACTCAAGCTAACTCAAGCTAACTCAAGCTAACTCAAGCTAGTTCAAGCTAACTCAAGCTAACTCAAGCTAACTCAAGCTAGCTAAAGCTAACTCAAGCTAACTCAAGCTAACTCAAGCTAACCCGAGCTAACTCAAGCTAACTCAAGGTAGCTAAAGCTAGTTCAAGCTAACTCAAGCTAGCTAAAGCTAAGACAAGCTAACTCAAGCTAACTCAAGCTAACTCAAGCTAACTCAAGCTAACTAAAGCTAGTTCAAGCTAACTCAAGCTAGCTAAAGCTAACTCAAGCTAACTCAAGCTAACTCAAGCTAGCTCAAGCTAACTCAAGCTAGTTCAAGCTAACTCAAGCTAGCTAAAGCTAACTCAAGCTAACTCAAGCTAACTCAAGCTAACTCAAGCTAGCTAAAGCTAACTCAAGCTAACTCAAGCTAACCCGAGCTAACTCAAGCTAGCTCAAGCTAACCCAAGCTAGCTAAAGCTAACTCAAGCTAACTCAAGCTAATTCAAGCTAACTCAAGCTAACTCAAGCTAACTCAAGCTAACTCAAGCTAGCTAAAGCTAACTCAAGCTAACTCAAGCTAACTCAAGCTAACCCGAGCTAACTCAAGCTAACTCAAGGTAGCTAAAGCTAGTTCAAGCTAACTCAAGCTAGCTAAAGCTAAGACAAGCTAACTCAAGCTAACTCAAGCTAACTCAAGCTAACTCAAGCTAGTTCAAGCTAACTTAATGAAGTTAACCCAAGCTAACTTGGGTTAATGAAGTCAAACTCAAGCTAACCCGAGCTAACTCAAGCTAACTCAAGCTAATTCAAGCTAACTCAAGCTAACTCAAGCTAATTCAAGCTAGCTAACTCAA
>NW_027450141.1:87500-97500 GCF_964194025.1 Convolutriloba macropyga | reverse complement strand
TACACACTGGGTATGCAGTAGGTCTTGAGTATCCAGATTCGTTGCTGTGGTTTCAGGGGGGCTCTTCTCAGGTCATCTAGCTTCTTCTCCAGCTTCTTGATGGTGTTTGTCCTCGTACCATATGCCCCTGTCTCAATGCCCAGGTACTTGTAGAAGGACTCTGCTGTCATCACGGGGAGACCTCCTGCCCTGCTGCTGAACACTGTGTTAGGGTTTATCACTATCTGTCGGTCCCTTGGCACTGTGTCCACATCTAGGGTTGCACACTTCTTGGCATTGAGAGAGAGACCACATCTTTCCAGCCCTGTCTCCAGTCTGTTGATAGAGTCCTGAAGCCCTGTCTGCGTCTGAGCTAGCAACACAACGTCATCGGCAAAGGCGAGGTGATTCAGCTTTTCTGAGCCCATCTGGATTCCAGTCGTTTGGGGTAGAGTCTTCAGCACCCTGTTCATCACAAGGTTGAATAGGATTGGGGAGATGGGATCCCCCTGTCTGACCCCCTTGGATGGCTTCACCAAGCGTCTTGCTCCGTCGATCTCCAGAGTTGTGCCCTGTCTCTTGTAGCCCTTCATGATGTATCTGAGGATCTTGGGGTCTATGCCTGCTTCTAGTGCTGCTTCTGCCAGGGCCTTGTGGGTCACACTGTCAAAGGCCTTCTTCACATCTATGAAGGCCAGTTTGAGTCCCCGTCTCTGTGTCTTTGCCTCACTGATAATGCCCTGCAGCAGAAGAGAGTTGGTTGCCGTCCCATCTACCCTCTTGAAGCCCTTCTGTCTGATATTGTCGTCTAGGTCCTCAAGTCGTGCAGCTAAGCACTTGTGGAACACCCTGGCCAGTACACTTGCCACTGTGATGGGTCTGAAGTCCATTGGTTCCTGAGACCCTGCCACTTTGGGGATGAACACTGTTCTTCCACTAAGGAGCCACTCGGGTAGATGTTCAGCCAGCAGCCAGAGATTGAAGTGGGAGACCAACTTCTTGAAGGGGATGCAAGTCACCGTCTTCCTGCTCACCCTGTCTGGTCCAGGAGCTGTCTGTCCCATGGTCTGCACACACTTGGCCACTTCTTCGATGGTGATTGGAGTGACCCAACCCTGACCGCTGATTGTGCTTAGGTCTATTGTCTCTGCTTCCGTCTCAAGGAGCTGCTGCCAAGCATCAAGAAACCCTGTCTTGTCGGTGATGGGGTTGTGCTCACCAAACTTCTCCCATGACCCATCCATCACTGATGCCGCTGCCTTAGCCCTGTCACGTCTGTAAAGAGCCTGCAGTCTTGCATACTGGTGCCGTCTCATGCCCTTCTTGGATCGTCTAGGATGTTTGTGAGCCCTCTGTCCCCCATTCTTCCCTGGTTCTTGTGCAAGGGTTTGTAGCCACATCTGTCCCTCTCTCTCGACGTACTGGGTGAGATCGTCGTCCGTCATTCTGTGCCATTCACCCGGAGGAGGAAGAGCCAGCATCTCAAGGTCGATGCCCGTCTCAAGACAGTGTCTTGGTCTGTCTTCCTGCACAGTGTTTTCCTCCCTGTCATGTTCCTGCATCATTGCCACAAACTGTTGGTTCTTTCTCAAGCCCTTGAATGCCTCAGCGGATCGATGGGGGAACAGTCTTGCCAGTTGCTCATTCTCTTGCTTCTGGGATGCGGGATCAAGGCCCCTCATCGCGTCTCTGACCAGAGCCATTTCCTCAAGAGTCCACCTTGCATTAGATCTGCCTGTCTTCTGGGCCTGCATCTGGTGGTATGTATCTGGGTGCCTGCTTTTGGTGTGAAGTGAGAGACCAGTCTGTCCTTTGAAGGGTCCAGCACCACAGATTGAGCAGCACCAGTTGGGGGCTGTTGCTTGGCCACTCACGGGTTCCTGGGTGGGAGCCCTGCCCGCATGTGCTCCCTGTGATGCTTTCGTCTGTGATGCCCCTGACTTGTGACTTCTGGTCTTGTGCTGCTTCAGGCCGAGCTCACTCCTGAACGGACCCTGTCCGCAGATGTCGCAGGTCCACTTGGAGGCCACGTCTCCACAACTACTGGTGCTCACACTGTCTTGTCTGGCTGAGGCCAGATCTTTCTCATTGATTGTCTTCATCGTTGGGACTACTGTACCGAGGTACAGACTTTGGTTTTACCCAAAGTGGTTGGCGAACTTTTAAGGTGGTCAGCACACTTCACCGGACAGCCTTTGTTCTGGTATGACTCCGAAACCGTGGTTTTTAGTGGTTCGCCTTCCACGGACAGTCTTTGTTTTGGTGTGACTCCGAAACCGTGGTTTTAGTGGTTTGCCTTCCACGGACAGTCTTTGTTTTGGTATGACTCCGAAACCGTGGTTTGTTGAGTGGTTTTCCTTCCACTGGGCAAGTTTTTAAGGTTTGTCCATTCCGGGGACTATTGATGGTGTGCTTAGCTCAGCCACGAATGGCAGTTTCCAGCGAGACCTCGTGGAGGTTGCACACAGTCAACTAATCATCACAGTCCGGTTAAGAGAGTCATAGTTACTCCCGCCGTTAAGAGAGTCATAGTTACTCCCGCCAGAGAGTCATAGTTACTCCCGCCGTTTACCCGCGCTTATTTGAATTTCTTCACTTTGACATTCAGAGCACTGGGCAGAAATCACATTGCGTCAACACCGTTTCACCAGCCATCGCAATGCTTTGTTTTAATTAAACAGTCGGATTCCCCTTGTCCGAACCAGTTCAGAGTTCGAGTGTTTTTTGTGCAACAGAATAGACCTAAAGCATATCAGCTAGCAGTCAAACCAAACGCCAACAACCCGAAGGCCATCGCACGCTTTAGCAGACCGAAGCGTCAAACTAAAGGCTTGTTACACCCACTCCTCAGAGCCAATCCTTCTTCCGAAGGTACGGATCTATTTTGCCGACTTCCCTTATCTACACTGTTCCAAGACCAGAGGCTTTTCACCTTGGGGACCTGATGCGGTAATCGGTACGATTCACTCTCCTGACATCTGCTAAGCCAAACTTTTATGTGCCACCAGGAACAATTGGGACACAGCAAATGCTGCTGTGCTCTTGCACGCTTCGAGCCTTATCTCTGATTGAATCAATTCCAAGGACTCTACAACGTGTTATAAAGAAAAGATAACTCTTCCCCAAGGTCCCAATGACAAAGTTCGACCTCAATGACGTTGCCGTCTCAATGCCAGGAGAGTAAGTTCGGGAATTATAACCCGATGCTCTTTCGAGACTCAGCAGTTTTCAAGAAACCACTATTCAAGACTTTGGCATTAGCCTGTCTTTTAGAATCGACTAACTCATGTGCAAACGCTGTTCACATGAAAGCCTTTCCCGCTTCAGTCCTCAAAGTTCTCATTTGAGTACTTGCTACTTCCACCAAGATCTGCTCCATTGATCGCTTCGCGCATACACTTGCGTGCATACTTTAGCGCAATCAATGTGTCCTCCTACACATGAATATCATTTTTGAGCTGGTGAGGCTCTTTTTCTCTAATCTAACTTGCGTTAGATATTGATATTCATGGTTGGGTATAGGCCACGAGCTCTAGTGCCATCCATTTTCAGGGCTGATTGATTCGGCAGGTGAGTTGTTACACACTCCTTAGCGGATTTCAACTTCCATGACCACCGTCCTGCTGTCAGTATCAATCAACACCTTTTGTGGTGACTCATGAGCAAGTAGTTAGGCGCCTTAACCCAACTTTTGGTTCATCCCACATCGCCGGTTCTGCTTACCAAAAGCGGCCCACAAAAAGCTTGCATTCATAGTCCAAGTGCAATTAAGTCACAAGGACATCTCACCGATTTATAGTTTGAGAATAGGTGAAGGAAAAATTTTCCCCCATTCCTCTAATCATTCGCTTTAACCGATGAAATTGCTTTGCGAAGATTTTTCAATCTTGCTCAAGCTTTTGCTATCCTGAGGGAAACTTCGGAGGAAACCAGCTACTAGATGGTTCGATTAGTCTTTCGCCCCTATGCTCAGGTCAGACGATCGATTTGCACGTCAGAACCGCTTCGGGCTTCCACCATGGTTTCCCGTGGCTTCGCCCTGCCCAAGCATAGATCACCATCTTTCGGGTCGTGTGCTACTTGCTCTGGATCAGTCATGCAATAAGAGCAAAACCGTCCGTGGTTGCGGGACACCGAATCGGCGCCCTCACCACACAAAGTAGTGCAATTCATAAAAATTACACTGTTCACTTTCATTTCGCGTGTGCGCTTTCAATGAGCGACAACACTTGCAAGCAACTCACACTCCTTGGTCCGTGTTTCAAGACGGGCTGTAGAGAGCATTGAATAGGAAGTTGAGGTCAGACAGGCAATCAAGATCAATTTATCTCATTTTGTTTAGAATCAACAAGAAGAATTCCGAGGAAAACTTCTGCTCGATTCATTAACAAGATTTGCCAAAAGACGACAACTACACTACTCGGTAGCCGAGAATATAATATCAAGGCATTGAGTATGGTAACGCTCACTCCAGTTCCCCTTCAACAGTTTCACGTACTTTTCACTCTCTCTTCAGAGTGCTTTTCAACTTTCCCTCACGGTACTTGTTTACTATCGGTCTCGCTTTATAATTAGCTTTTGGAGAGACATATCTCCAGCTTCGAGTTGCACTTTCAAACAACTCTACTCATAGGAATGAGCCATTATGACTGGTATCGAAAATGACCTTTACAGGATTTTCACCTTCTTTGATGCTACTTTCCAGTAGACATCAGGACAAATTCACCAGTCTAGCATCAAACCATACCGGACACCGAGAAATGTTGCCATTTCTCTTCCCGATGAGCTTTTCCCTGTTCATTCGCCATTACTAAGGGATTCTCAGTTGATTTCTTTTCCTCCCCTTACTGATATGCTTAAGTTAAGGGGGTTCTCTCGCCCAATTCAGGTTATGTAGTTGATTGTCTCTTAATTGGTTCACTGACCAATATGAGACAGAAACCGATTCAGCAGTTTTGTTCGCTACTACTATCAAACACAGGTCGAAGTTTCCATTCAGTCATTAATTCCAACTTTCAAATGTTGTTGTTTCAGCTTTCGCTTACTAGAAGCAACATAATACTCGCTGCAATACAGACCTCGGGAAACCCTCACCGTGAATAAGGTTCACTCACATATTTCACTACATTTTGCGTGGGATTGGAGATGAGCCTACTCGTTCTTGCTCAGTACTAGGCTGAAAATTAACGAAACTTCGTTACAAACGTTCACATGTTGATGTTTCCGCTTTCGCGTACTCGAAACAACATAATACTAGTCTTTGTAATTTAGTTTCATAATTTCAACTGTTCTCATGCAGAATTTTTGCTCATTCTTATCCCAAATTTTGACCTGGCTACTAGTTACACTCCTTGTACTTATTGCAAAATGACCACAAATTTCAACAGCTTTCACATGTTGCTGTTTCGGCTTTCGCTTACTACAGTCAACATAATACTCGTTGCAAAATAAGTGCTCGGCATCTGCAATTTTCCAAAGACGAAGTTTCGCCAGTTCAATTTTCGCTCGCCAATTATGGCTACTAATTCACACGGTACTGAGCTCAACAACATTAAATTTGTTCAGCAAGACTTTCACATGTTGATGTTTTGGCTTTCGCCTACTAGAAGCAACATAATACTCGTCTTGTTAGCTCATTCAATGAGAATAGCTTTTCCCGTTGAGAATTTTTGCCTTCAATTGGCGTTGTAGTGAGTTTGGCTACTCAGATCACCAAATACTTGTGACAATTCGAACCAGAAATGTTTTCAATTTTCACATGCTGATGTTTCGGATTCAACCTACTAGAAGCAGCATAATACTTGTATTCAACAATTTCTGTATCAAATCCCAGTTTTCTCTGGTGCATCTTTGCCAAACTATTCCAAACTGCCTGAGTCTGAATACCAATTACAGGTACTAGTAAATGCACGTTACTAAGGACTATATAGTTCTAGGTTACTGTACACAACGACGTTCACATGTTGATGTTTCAGCTGCCGCTTACTAGAAACAACATAATACTTATCGTGCATACCTTTCCATAACTTGTCCTTTTCAGATGCATTAGTTTCCCTTTGTCTTGGCTTCTACAGTCAGACTGGCTACTAGTAACAGCACAGTACTAATCACATATCGTTCTACAGTTTGCAGACAACTTTCACATGTTGATGTTTCAGCTTTCGCCTACTAGAAACAACATAATACTCGCTGTATACATTTGTAGTTCTCTATGTAACTTTCATGTGAAGAAGTTTCGCCAGTCTTTTTGACTGTCTCAAATCTGAGTCATGCTTAGGCTACTAGTTGCTTCATAGTACTTATCGCCTCGAGATCATTGAACAAAACTTGATTTTCACATGTTGCTGTTTCAGCTTCCGCTTACTAGAAACAACATAATACTAGTCTCATTAAGTTCCGTCTCTTTGCAATTTTCTTATGAAGAAAATTCGCCATCACAATGACTCCAGCAGTTCTTGATCAAGGAATGCAATCATTGATCAGAATGCTATTATTTGAATCGGTTCTGCTTTAAGTGTTCCAATTTTATTGGAAGCACCAACAATAGAACATCAATGTGTTCAATCGAGAGTTATATAACCCTGAATCGGACGCAGTCAACAGCCGAAGCCGAGACCGCCTTTTGCGTTAGAGAGGTCGGTAAACAAATCTTGCGATTCATACCGAATTAACACATATAGCTGTGCTCCTCTTCGTAAAGCGAGCCAAGTGATCCCCTGTTGAAGGATGTATTTGGACCAATCTAGTAGCATTTGGTTTCCAACAAGCTCTCCCAAGTTAGCTTACTTATTGGGCTTTTCAACCAATTCGGTTGGCTACAAGCATCATCAAAGTACTAGCCACAGTTTGATCGCAAAATTCTACGACTTTCACATGTTGATGTTTCGGCTTGCGCTTAGCCTACTATAAGCAACATAATACTAGTCATATCATAGAGCGTGATCAGCTTGTGACGTTCTCATGATGAAGTTTCACCAACAGTGTCTCACTTCGAGCTTAAATCCAGCTACTAGTAACTACACAGTACTGACTGCAACGATAACTTTTATCTATACCTTTCACATGCTGCGCTTTCGGCCAGGGCCTACTAACGTCAACATAATACTCGATATAAACTTTTGTTCATGATGCAGCTTCCCCATGCAGAAGTTTCGCCTTCAAATGCTCTCTTGGCCATATGACGTAAGAAAAGGTTACTAGTAACATCACAGTACTAGCCACAGTTTGATTGCAAAATTCTACGACTTTCACATGTTGATGTTTCGGCTTGCGCTTAGCCTACTAGAAGCAACATAATACTAGTCATATCATAGAGCGTGATCAGCTTGTGACGTTCTCATGATGAAGTTTCACCAACAGTGTCTCATTTCGAGCTTAAATCCAGCTACTAGTAACTACACAGTACTGACTGCAACGCTAACTTTTATCTATACCTTTCACATGCTGCGCTTTCGGCCAGGGCCTACTAACGTCAACATAATACTCGATATAAACTTTTGTTCATGATGCAGCTTCCCCATGCAGAAGTTTCGCCTTCAAATGCTCTCTTGGCCATATGACGTAACACAAGGTTACTAGTAACATCACAGTACTAGCCACAATTTGATCGCAAAATTCTACGACTTTCACATGTTGATGTTTCGGCTTGCGCTTAGCCTACTAGAAGCAACATAATACTAGTCATATCATGGAGCGTGATCAGCTTGTGACGTTCTCATGATGAAGTTTCACCAACAGTGTCTCATTTCGAGCTTAAATCCAGCTACTAGTAACTACACAGTACTGACTGCAACGATAACTTTTATCTATACCTTTCACATGCTGCGCTTTCGGCCAGGGCCTACTAATGTCAACATAATACTCGATATAAACTTTTGTTCATGATGCAGCTTCCCCATGCAGAAGTTTCGCCTTCAAATGCTCTCTTGGCCATATGACGTAACACAAGGTTACTAGTAACATCACAGTACTAGCCACAATTTGAT
Organism: Convolutriloba macropyga; assembly: GCF_964194025.1. Lineage (NCBI taxonomy): Eukaryota > Metazoa > Xenacoelomorpha > Acoela > Convolutidae > Convolutriloba > Convolutriloba macropyga. The sequence goes on along the minus strand of NW_027450141.1, from coordinate 89,536 downwards.
CGCAAAATTCTACGACTTTCACATGTTGATGTTTCGGCTTGCGCTTAGCCTACTAGAAGCAACATAATACTAGTCATATCATAGAGCTTGATCAGCTTGTGACATTCTCATGATGAAGTTTCACCAACAGTGTCTCATTTTGAGCTTAAATCCAGCTACTAGTAACTACACAGTACTGACTGCAACAATAACTTTTATCTATACCTTTCACATGCTGCGTTTTCGGCCAAGGCCTACTAACGTCAACATAATACTCGATATAAAATTTTGATCATGATGCAGCTTTCCCATGCAGAAGTTTCGCCTTCAAATGCTCTCTTGGCCATATGACGGAACACCAGGTTACTAGTAACATCACAGTACTAGCCACAGTTTGATTGCAAAATTCTACGACTTTCACATGTTGATGTTTCGGCTTGCGCTTAGCCTACTAGAAGCAACATAATACTAGTCATATCATAGAGCGTGATCAGCTTGTGACGTTCTCATGATGAAGTTTCACCAATAGTGTTTCATTCGAATTGGTTCTGCTTTAAGCTCTCCAATTGTTTTGGATGAACCAGTTTTGCCCTTCGAAGCCACTTTTGTGAGCTTTTGTGGGTCTTTACCAAGAGGATATACCTCAAGGCCTCTTTCAATTCCTTTAAGTTCTTTCAACTCCTTTACAGTTTCTAGGTTCACATAGCTGCAAACCTTATTTCTAGTTTTAAGTCTGGCCAACTTGGGGAGAGTTGGTGCAGACCGTGACCAATTCTAGTAGGATGCCACAACAAGAATGTGATCAACTTAGCTTGTCGATGAACCTGCCCCACATTCAAACAACTCTATCGCCTTTTCCTCGTATAGTTATATGCGAGGGCCTCTCATAGAGAGCGCTGTTAGCAACCTTTTCCACATAGACGATAAAGTTGTGAGTGTTTTGCACATGGCTGTTGTCATCACCACGTGACGAGTCAACTCAGCTTGACTCTCTACACTCCGACAAGCTTTGCACATACGCCTTTAGTTCAGTATGTGTCTTTAATCTGACTCCGGTGCCTCAAGCCGGAAAAATTGTCAGATTATGATCATTATCGGTTAGTCATCCCGATGCAAGATCGTATCGTACTGTCTTTGTCTACCTCCAGATTCCGAAGAACAGGAGGAGACTCTCCCAGACCTACATATCTGGGAGAATGTTCAGAGGGCGAGAAGCTGTGGATTACTCTCCCCTAAGAACTGACTAAACTTTACCCTCGTCCAAGGTAAGTTTATTTTAGCTAGCCTTCTATGTAAAGGATCTGAGGCTAAGCTGTGTTTTTTCGAGCCTTTGGCTCGGAGCAAGTTCAGTGGGCGCCCCGAGTAGCTCAACTCTTTCCCACTGAACAGCGCAACGCTCTGTCACTCGCTGGGATTTTTGCGTGTCGGTTCTAACCACGCGACTTGAGTTAGCTAAAGTTAGCTTGAGTTAGCTAAAGCTAACTCAAGCTAACTCAAGCTAACTCAAGCTAACTCAAGCTAGCTAAAGCTAACTCAAGCTAACTCAAGCTAACCCGAGCTAACTCAAGCTAGCTCAAGCTAACCCAAGCTAGCTAAAGCTAACTCAAGCTAACTCAAGCTAATTCAAGCTAACTCAAGCTAACTCAAGCTAACTCAAGCTAACTCAAGCTAGCTAAAGCTAACTCAAGCTAACTCAAGCTAACTCAAGCTAACCCGAGCTAACTCAAGCTAACTCAAGGTAGCTAAAGCTAGTTCAAGCTAACTCAAGCTAGCTAAAGCTAAGACAAGCTAACTCAAGCTAACTCAAGCTAACTCAAGCTAACTCAAGCTAACTCAAGCTAGTTCAAGCTAACTTAATGAAGTTAACCCAAGCTAACTTGGGTTAATGAAGTCAAACTCAAGCTAACCCGAGCTAACTCAAGCTAACTCAAGCTAATTCAAGCTAACTCAAGCTAACTCAAGCTAATTCAAGCTAGCTAACTCAAGCTAACTCAAGCTAACTCAAGCTAGTTCAAGCTAACTTAATGAAGTTAACCCAAGCTAACTTGGGTTAATGA
>NW_027450141.1:65000-82500 GCF_964194025.1 Convolutriloba macropyga | reverse complement strand
TCGTTGCTGTGGTTTCAGGGGGGCTCTTCTCAGGTCATCTAGCTTCTTCTCCAGCTTCTTGATGGTGTTTGTCCTCGTACCATATGCCCCTGTCTCAATGCCCAGGTACTTGTAGAAGGACTCTGCTGTCATCACGGGGAGACCTCCTGCCCTGCTGCTGAACACTGTGTTAGGGTTTATCACTATCTGTCGGTCCCTTGGCACTGTGTCCACATCTAGGGTTGCACACTTCTTGGCATTGAGAGAGAGACCACATCTTTCCAGCCCTGTCTCCAGTCTGTTGATAGAGTCCTGAAGCCCTGTCTGCGTCTGAGCTAGCAACACAACGTCATCGGCAAAGGCGAGGTGATTCAGCTTTTCTGAGCCCATCTGGATTCCAGTCGTCTGGGGTAGAGTCTTCAGCACCCTGTTCATCACAAGGTTGAATAGGATTGGGGAGATGGGATCCCCCTGTCTGACCCCCTTGGATGGCTTCACCAAGCGTCTTGCTCCGTCGATCTCCAGAGTTGTGCCCTGTCTCTTGTAGCCCTTCATGATGTATCTGAGGATCTTGGGGTCTATGCCTGCTTCTAGTGCTGCTTCTGCCAGGGCCTTGTGGGTCACACTGTCAAAGGCCTTCTTCACATCTATGAAGGCCAGTTTGAGTCCCCGTCTCTGTGTCTTTGCCTCACTGATAATGCCCTGCAGCAGAAGAGAGTTGGTTGCCGTCCCATCTACCCTCTTGAAGCCCTTCTGTCTGATATTGTCGTCTAGGTCCTCAAGTCGTGCAGCTAAGCACTTGTGGAACACCCTGGCCAGTACACTTGCCACTGTGATGGGTCTGAAGTCCATTGGTTCCTGAGACCCTGCCACTTTGGGGATGAACACTGTTCTTCCACTAAGGAGCCACTCGGGTAGATGTTCAGCCAGCAGCCAGAGATTGAAGTGGGAGACCAACTTCTTGAAGGGGATGCAAGTCACCGTCTTCCTGCTCACCCTGTCTGGTCCAGAAGCTGTCTGTCCCATGGTCTGCACACACTTGGCCACTTCTTCGATGGTGATTGGAGTGACCCAACCCTGACCGCTGATTGTGCTTAGGTCTATTGTCTCTGCTTCCGTCTCAAGGAGCTGCTGCCAAGCATCAAGAAACCCTGTCTTGTCGGTGATGGGGTTGTGCTCACCAAACTTCTCCCATGACCCATCCATCACTGATGCCGCTGCCTTAGCCCTGTCACGTCTGTAAAGAGCCTGCAGTCTTGCATACTGGTGCCGTCTCATGCCCTTCTTGGATCGTCTAGGATGTTTGTGAGCCCTCTGTCCCCCATTCTTCCCTGGTTCTTGTGCAAGGGTTTGTAGCCACATCTGTCCCTCTCTCTCGACGTACTGGGTGAGATCGTCGTCCGTCATTCTGTGCCATTCACCCGGAGGAGGAAGAGCCAGCATCTCAAGGTCGATGCCCGTCTCAAGACAGTGTCTTGGTCTGTCTTCCTGCACAGTGTTTTCCTCCCTGTCATGTTCCTGCATCATTGCCACAAACTGTTGGTTCTTTCTCAAGCCCTTGAATGCCTCAGCGGATCGATGGGGGAACAGTCTTGCCAGTTGCTCATTCTCTTGCTTCTGGGATGCGGGATCAAGGCCCCTCATCGCTTCTCTGACCAGAGCCATTTCCTCAAGAGTCCACCTTGCATTAGATCTGCCTGTCTTCTGGGCCTGCATCTGGTGGTATGTATCTGGGTGCCTGCTTTTGGTGTGAAGTGAGAGACCAGTCTGTCCTTTGAAGGGTCCAGCACCACAGATTGAGCAGCACCAGTTGGGGGCTGTTGCTTGGCCACTCACGGGTTCCTGGGTGGGAGCCCTGCCCGCATGTGCTCCCTGTGATGCTTTCGTCTGTGATGCCCCTGACTTGTGACTTCTGGTCTTGTGCTGCTTCAGGCCGAGCTCACTCCTGAACGGACCCTGTCCGCAGATGTCGCAGGTCCACTTGGAGGCCACGTCTCCACAACTACTGGTGCTCACACTGTCTTGTCTGGCTGAGGCCAGATCTTTCTCATTGATTGTCTTCATCGTTGGGACTACTGTACCGAGGTACAGACTTTGGTTTTACCCAAAGTGGTTGGCGAACTTTTAAGGTGGTCAGCACACTTCACCGGACAGCCTTTGTTCTGGTATGACTCCGAAACCGTGGTTTTTAGTGGTTCGCCTTCCACGGACAGTCTTTGTTTTGGTGTGACTCCGAAACCGTGGTTTTAGTGGTTTGCCTTCCACGGACAGTCTTTGTTTTGGTATGACTCCGAAACCGTGGTTTGTTGAGTGGTTTTCCTTCCACTGGGCAAGTTTTTAAGGTTTGTCCATTCCGGGGACTATTGATGGTGTGCTTAGCTCAGCCACGAATGGCAGTTTCCAGCGAGACCTCGTGGAGGTTGCACACAGTCAACTAATCATCACTACTTAAGAGAGTCATAGTTACTCCCGCCGTTTACCCGCGCTTATTTGAATTTCTTCACTTTGACATTCAGAGCACTGGGCAGAAATCACATTGCGTCAACACCGTTTCACCAGCCATCGCAATGCTTTGTTTTAATTAAACAGTCGGATTCCCCTTGTCCGAACCAGTTCAGAGTTCGAGTGTTTTTTGTGCAACAGAATAGACCTAAAGCATATCAGCTAGCAGTCAAACCAAACGCCAACAACCCGAAGGCCATCGCACGCTTTAGCAGACCGAAGCGTCAAACTAAAGGCTTGTTACACCCACTCCTCAGAGCCAATCCTTCTTCCGAAGGTACGGATCTATTTTGCCGACTTCCCTTATCTACACTGTTCCAAGACCAGAGGCTTTTCACCTTGGGGACCTGATGCGGTAATCGGTACGATTCACTCTCCTGACATCTGCTAAGCCAAACTTTTATGTGCCACCAGGAACAATTGGGACACAGCAAATGCTGCTGTGCTCTTGCACGCTTCGAGCCTTATCTCTGATTGAATCAATTCCAAGGACTCTACAACGTGTTATAAAGAAAAGATAACTCTTCCCCAAGGTCCCAATGACAAAGTTCGACCTCAATGACGTTGCCGTCTCAATGCCAGGAGAGTAAGTTCGGGAATTTTAACCCGATGCTCTTTCGAGACTCAGCAGTTTTCAAGAAACCACTATTCAAGACTTTGGCATTAGCCTGTCTTTTAGAATCGACTAACTCATGTGCAAACGCTGTTCACATGAAAGCCTTTCCCGCTTCAGTCCTCAAAGTTCTCATTTGAGTACTTGCTACTTCCACCAAGATCTGCTCCATTGATCGCTTCGCGCATACACTTGCGTGCATACTTTAGCGCAATCAATGTGTCCTCCTACACATGAATATCATTTTTGAGCTGGTGAGGCTCTTTTTCTCTAATCTAACTTGCGTTAGATATTGATATTCATGGTTGGGTATAGGCCACGAGCTCTAGTGCCATCCATTTTCAGGGCTGATTGATTCGGCAGGTGAGTTGTTACACACTCCTTAGTGGATTTCAACTTCCATGACCACCGTCCTGCTGTCAGTATCAATCAACACCTTTTGTGGTGACTCATGAGCAAGTAGTTAGGCGCCTTAACCCAACTTTTGGTTCATCCCACATCGCCGGTTCTGCTTACCAAAAGCGGCCCACAAAAAGCTTGCATTCATAGTCCAAGTGCAATTAAGTCACAAGGACATCTCACCGATTTATAGTTTGAGAATAGGTGAAGGAAAAATTTTCCCCCATTCCTCTAATCATTCGCTTTAACCGATGAAATTGCTTTGCGAAGATTTTTCAATCTTGCTCAAGCTTTTGCTATCCTGAGGGAAACTTCGGAGGAAACCAGCTACTAGATGGTTCGATTAGTCTTTCGCCCCTATGCTCAGGTCAGACGATCGATTTGCACGTCAGAACCGCTTCGGGCTTCCACCATGGTTTCCCGTGGCTTCGCCCTGCCCAAGCATAGATCACCATCTTTCGGGTCGTGTGCTACTTGCTCTGGATCAGTCATGCAATAAGAGCAAAACCGTCCGTGGTTGCGGGACACCGAATCGGCGCCCTCACCACACAAAGTAGTGCAATTCATAAAAATTACACTGTTCACTTTCATTTCGCGTGTGCGCTTTCAATGAGCGACAACACTTGCAAGCAACTCACACTCCTTGGTCCGTGTTTCAAGACGGGCTGTAGAGAGCATTGAATAGGAAGTTGAGGTCAGACAGGCAATCAAGATCAATTTATCTCATTTTGTTTAGAATCAACAAGAAGAATTCCGAGGAAAACTTCTGCTCGATTCATTAACAAGATTTGCCAAAAGACGACAACTACACTACTCGGTAGCCGAGAATATAATATCAAGGCATTGAGTATGGTAACGCTCACTCCAGTTCCCCTTCAACAGTTTCACGTACTTTTCACTCTCTCTTCAGAGTGCTTTTCAACTTTCCCTCACGGTACTTGTTTACTATCGGTCTCGCTTTATAATTAGCTTTTGGAGAGACATATCTCCAGCTTCGAGTTGCACTTTCAAACAACTCTACTCATAGGAATGAGCCATTATGACTGGTATCGAAAATGACCTTTACAGGATTTTCACCTTCTTTGATGCTACTTTCCAGTAGACATCAGGACAAATTCACCAGTCTAGCATCAAACCATACCGGACACCGAGAAATGTTGCCATTTCTCTTCCCGATGAGCTTTTCCCTGTTCATTCGCCATTACTAAGGGATTCTCAGTTGATTTCTTTTCCTCCCCTTACTGATATGCTTAAGTTAAGGGGGTTCTCTCGCCCAATTCAGGTTATGTAGTTGATTGTCTCTTAATTGGTTCACTGACCAATATGAGACAGAAACCGATTCAGCAGTTTTGTTCGCTACTACTATCAAACACAGGTCGAAGTTTCCATTCAGTCATTAATTCCAACTTTCAAATGTTGTTGTTTCAGCTTTCGCTTACTAGAAGCAACATAATACTCGCTGCAATACAGACCTCGGGAAACCCTCACCGTGAATAAGGTTCACTCACATATTTCACTACATTTTGCGTGGGATTGGAGATGAGGCTACTCGTTCTTGCTCAGTACTAGGCTGAAAATTAACGAAACTTCGTTACAAACGTTCACATGTTGATGTTTCCGCTTTCGCGTACTCGAAACAACATAATACTAGTCTTTGTAATTTAGTTTCATAATTTCAACTGTTCTCATGCAGAATTTTTGCTCATTCTTATCCCAAATTTTGACCTGGCTACTAGTTACACTCCTTGTACTTATTGCAAAATGACCACAAATTTCAACAGCTTTCACATGTTGCTGTTTCGGCTTTCGCTTACTACAGTCAACATAATACTCGTTGCAAAATAAGTGCTCGGCATCTGCAATTTTCCAAAGACGAAGTTTCGCCAGTTCAATTTTCGCTCGCCAATTATGGCTACTAATTCACACGGTACTGAGCTCAACAACATTAAATTTGTTCAGCAAGACTTTCACATGTTGATGTTTTGGCTTTCGCCTACTAGAAGCAACATAATACTCGTCTTGTTAGCTCATTCAATGAGAATAGCTTTTCCCGTTGAGAATTTTTGCCTTCAATTGGCGTTGTAGTGAGTTTGGCTACTCAGATCACCAAATACTTGTGACAATTCGAACCAGAAATGTTTTCAATTTTCACATGCTGATGTTTCGGATTCAACCTACTAGAAGCAGCATAATACTTGTATTCAACAATTTCTGTATCAAATCCCAGTTTTCTCTGGTGCATCTTTGCCAAACTATTCCAAACTGCCTGAGTCTGAATACCAATTACAGGTACTAGTAAATGCACGTTACTAAGGACTATATAGTTCTAGGTTACTGTACACAACGACGTTCACATGTTGATGTTTCAGCTGCCGCTTACTAGAAACAACATAATACTTATCGTGCATACCTTTCCATAACTTGTCCTTTTCAGATGCATTAGTTTCCCTTTGTCTTGGCTTCTACAGTCAGACTGGCTACTAGTAACAGCACAGTACTAATCACATATCGTTCTACAGTTTGCAGACAACTTTCACATGTTGATGTTTCAGCTTTCGCCTACTAGAAACAACATAATACTCGCTGTATACATTTGTAGTTCTCTATGTAACTTTCATGTGAAGAAGTTTCGCCAGTCTTTTTGACTGTCTCAAATCTGAGTCATGCTTAGGCTACTAGTTGCTTCATAGTACTTATCGCCTCGAGATCATTGAACAAAACTTGATTTTCACATGTTGCTGTTTCAGCTTCCGCTTACTAGAAACAACATAATACTAGTCTCATTAAGTTCCGTCTCTTTGCAATTTTCTTATGAAGAAAATTCGCCATCACAATGACTCCAGCAGTTCTTGATCAAGGAATGCAATCATTGATCAGAATGCTATTATTTGAATCGGTTCTGCTTTAAGTGTTCCAATTTTATTGGAAGCACCAACAATAGAACATCAATGTGTTCAATCGAGAGTTATATAACCCTGAATCGGACGCAGTCAACAGCCGAAGCCGAGACCGCCTTTTGCGTTAGAGAGGTCGGTAAACAAATCTTGCGATTCATACCGAATTAACACATATAGCTGTGCTCCTCTTCGTAAAGCGAGCCAAGTGATCCCCTGTTGAAGGATGTATTTGGACCAATCTAGTAGCATTTGGTTTCCAACAAGCTCTCCCAAGTTAGCTTACTTATTGGGCTTTTCAACCAATTCGGTTGGCTACAAGCATCATCAAAGTACTAGCCACAGTTTGATCGCAAAATTCTACGACTTTCACATGTTGATGTTTCGGCTTGCGCTTAGCCTACTATAAGCAACATAATACTAGTCATATCATAGAGCGTGATCAGCTTGTGACGTTCTCATGATGAAGTTTCACCAACAGTGTCTCACTTCGAGCTTAAATCCAGCTACTAGTAACTACACAGTACTGACTGCAACGATAACTTTTATCTATACCTTTCACATGCTGCGCTTTCGGCCAGGGCCTACTAACGTCAACATAATACTCGATATAAACTTTTGTTCATGATGCAGCTTCCCCATGCAGAAGTTTCGCCTTCAAATGCTCTCTTGGCCATATGACGTAAGAAAAGGTTACTAGTAACATCACAGTACTAGCCACAGTTTGATTGCAAAATTCTACGACTTTCACATGTTGATGTTTCGGCTTGCGCTTAGCCTACTAGAAGCAACATAATACTAGTCATATCATAGAGCGTGATCAGCTTGTGACGTTCTCATGATGAAGTTTCACCAACAGTGTCTCATTTCGAGCTTAAATCCAGCTACTAGTAACTACACAGTACTGACTGCAACGCTAACTTTTATCTATACCTTTCACATGCTGCGCTTTCGGCCAGGGCCTACTAACGTCAACATAATACTCGATATAAACTTTTGTTCATGATGCAGCTTCCCCATGCAGAAGTTTCGCCTTCAAATGCTCTCTTGGCCATATGACGTAACACAAGGTTACTAGTAACATCACAGTACTAGCCACAATTTGATCGCAAAATTCTACGACTTTCACATGTTGATGTTTCGGCTTGCGCTTAGCCTACTAGAAGCAACATAATACTAGTCATATCATGGAGCGTGATCAGCTTGTGACGTTCTCATGATGAAGTTTCACCAACAGTGTCTCATTTCGAGCTTAAATCCAGCTACTAGTAACTACACAGTACTGACTGCAACGATAACTTTTATCTATACCTTTCACATGCTGCGCTTTCGGCCAGGGCCTACTAATGTCAACATAATACTCGATATAAACTTTTGTTCATGATGCAGCTTCCCCATGCAGAAGTTTCGCCTTCAAATGCTCTCTTGGCCATATGACGTAACACAAGGTTACTAGTAACATCACAGTACTAGCCACAATTTGATCGCAAAATTCTACGACTTTCACATGTTGATGTTTCGGCTTGCGCTTAGCCTACTAGAAGCAACATAATACTAGTCATATCATAGAGCTTGATCAGCTTGTGACATTCTCATGATGAAGTTTCACCAACAGTGTCTCATTTTGAGCTTAAATCCAGCTACTAGTAACTACACAGTACTGACTGCAACAATAACTTTTATCTATACCTTTCACATGCTGCGTTTTTGGCCAAGGCCTACTAACGTCAACATAATACTCGATATAAAATTTTGATCATGATGCAGCTTTCCCATGCAGAAGTTTCGCCTTCAAATGCTCTCTTGGCCATATGACGGAACACCAGGTTACTAGTAACATCACAGTACTAGCCACAGTTTGATTGCAAAATTCTACGACTTTCACATGTTGATGTTTCGGCTTGCGCTTAGCCTACTAGAAGCAACATAATACTAGTCATATCATAGAGCGTGATCAGCTTGTGACGTTCTCATGATGAAGTTTCACCAATAGTGTTTCATTCGAATTGGTTCTGCTTTAAGCTCTCCAATTGTTTTGGATGAACCAGTTTTGCCCTTCGAAGCCACTTTTGTGAGCTTTTGTGGGTCTTTACCAAGAGGATATACCTCAAGGCCTCTTTCAATTCCTTTAAGTTCTTTCAACTCCTTTACAGTTTCTAGGTTCACATAGCTGCAAACCTTATTTCTAGTTTTAAGTCTGGCCAACTTGGGGAGAGTTGGTGCAGACCGTGACCAATTCTAGTAGGATGCCACAACAAGAATGTGATCAACTTAGCTTGTCGATGAACCTGCCCCACATTCAAACAACTCTATCGCCTTTTCCTCGTATAGTTATATGCGAGGGCCTCTCATAGAGAGCGCTGTTAGCAACCTTTTCCACATAGACGATAAAGTTGTGAGTGTTTTGCACATGGCTGTTGTCATCACCACGTGACGAGTCAACTCAGCTTGACTCTCTACACTCCGACAAGCTTTGCACATACGCCTTTAGTTCAGTATGTGTCTTTAATCTGACTCCGGTGCCTCAAGCCGGAAAAATTGTCAGATTATGATCATTATCGGTTAGTCATCCCGATGCAAGATCGTATCGTACTGTCTTTGTCTACCTCCAGATTCCGAAGAACAGGAGGAGACTCTCCCAGACCTACATATCTGGGAGAATGTTCAGAGGGCGAGAAGCTGTGGATTACTCTCCCCTAAGAACTGACTAAACTTTACCCTCGTCCAAGGTAAGTTTATTTTAGCTAGCCTTCTATGTAAAGGATCTGAGGCTAAGCTGTGTTTTTTCGAGCCTTTGGCTCGGAGCAAGTTCAGTGGGCGCCCCGAGTAGCTCAACTCTTTCCCACTGAACAGCGCAACGCTCTGTCACTCGCTGGGATTTTTGCGTGTCGGTTCTAACCACGCGACTTGTGGACCTTTTTAGGCCTTTCTCATTCACAAGTCTATAGCTGGGCTTCTATAACCCAGCTTCTGAGATCTAGATAGCTGCAGTTCTGCTAGGCTGCTTTTGCTAACTAGTCTCCCTTTAAGCAGTCCCTTGCCATGACTGCTGAACTATGTATCCACACAAGTAGTTTTTGAGCTCGATACATAATTCGAGATTGGTTGCCAAGCAATCTCTAGCGACAGAGCGTCATGCGCACTACAGACATGGCCTCTACCAGCAGCCATGCCCGAAGGAATCAATCACTGATCCTTCCGCAGGTTCCCCTACGGAAACCTTGTTACGACTTTTACTTCCTCTAGACAATTAAGCTCGATCCGCTTCATCCCGTTGCCGGAGACCGAAGTCCCAACAGTAGGAATTTGCAATTCTTGCTTAACTATCCAATCAGTAGTAGCGACGGGCGGTGTGTACAAAGGGCAGGGACGTAATCCCTATGAGTTGTTGACTCATAAGTACCAGGAATTCCTGGTTCACGTCTGCAAGTTACAACAGACGATCCCCTTGAAGCGCTGTACTTTTCTCTGATTGCCCAGTCCATTTCGGACCAAGGGCTGAGTACTCAATCTAAAAGTACACAGTGTAGCGCGCGTGCAGTCCAGAACATCTAAGGGCATCACAGACCTGTTATAGCCTCACTTCATCTGCGGTATTTAATTCCGCATAGTTCCTCTAAGAAGTGTTTGAATTCACATATAGTGAATTTCATTATTTAGATGGAGAAGATCTCGTTCGTTATCGGAATTAACCAGACAGATCACTCCACTAACTAAGAACGGCCATGCACCACCGCCCATATAATCATGAAAGATATTCAATCTGTCAATCCTTAAGATGTCTGGACCGGGTGAGTTTTCCCGTGTTGAGTCAAATTAAGCCGCAGGCTCCACTCCTGGTGGTGCCCTTCCGTCAATTCCTTTAAGTTTCGATTTTGCAACCATACTTCCCCCGGAACCAATAAACTTTGGTTTCCCGGTTAATCTCTTGCCAAGTCAAGATCGACTTTGACAAATTGTAGGTTGGTATAGTTTATGGTCAGAATTACGAGGGTATCTAATCCTCTTCAATACTCTGACTTTCGTTCTTGATTAATGAAAACATTCTTGGCAAATGCTTTCGCAGTAGTTTGTCTTGCCACGATCCAAGAATTTCACCTCTAACGTATCAATACAAATGCCCCCGTCTGTTCCTTTCAATCATTACCGCACTCAGCCAACCGGCATCAATCGAGTAGCGGGTCATTCTCCATTATTCCATGCTTTATTATTCGATCCCAAAGGATGCTTTGAACACTCTAATTTTCTCAGGGTGAAAACACCGTTTCCACAGTTCGTCACATTTAAGTGCAAACTATTTCTTCGATGCGAAGGATGAGCGGAACGAGTCAACAGATTTAACTGAAGACCATGTTGCCGTTCTACTCAAACAGATCCAACTATGAGCTTTTTAAACGCAGCAACTATTGCATACGCTTGTAGAGGCTGGTATTACCGCGGCTGCTGGCACCAGACTTGCCCTCTACTCGTTCATCAATGGAGCTTTTAAGTCCATTCCATTCTGATTACAAACCATAAAGGTTCATATCATTATTTCTAGTCACTACCTCCTCGTGCGGAGAGTGGGTAATTTGCGTGCCTGCTGCCTTCCTTGGATGTGGTAGCCGTTTCTAAGGCTCCCTCTCCGGAATCGAACCCTGATTCCCCGTTACCCGTCACAACCATGGTAGTCCGTTACACTACCATCATAGGTTGATAGGTCAGAAATTCGGAAGTTCCGTCCCCAAGCCGAAGCTATCTGGGATCTTTCAGTTACTAGGACTCATCACGGGATGTGTCTGTACTTAGCAAATCACCCGGTGTAGTCTTGTAAAAGTCTCCGACAGTGTCGGACAATCAGCATGCATTAGCTGCAGGGTTACCGCAGTTATTCATTTAGCTTGCAAATCAACTAATAGATAGTAACTGATTTAATGAGCCATTCGCGGTTCCACTTTTTCAAGCTTCGCTTGCACATGCATGGCTTAGTCTTTCAGACAAGCATATGGCAACTGACAGGATCAATCAGTTTAATTGTACTTTGAACAATCTTTCGATTTGTTCGAATTTAGAAAGACATAGCCTTGCGGCCTCATCAATCTTGCTTTGAGCTTTTTAAATCACGAAGAGTTTCAATGCATGCTTTGGCATGGCTACTAGTTACTACACAGTACTCTACACACTTAGAGTTACCCACGATTACACATTTCACATGCTGATGTTTCGGCTCGCGCGTACTAGAAACAGCATAATACTATGTGTACTGGTAGATAGCGCTCTGTGAGCATTTCCCATGAGCAGGTTTTGCCCTCCAAATCTCTGTTCTACTGTTACCAATACCGGCTAACAACTGTATCATACTAGGGAGAATTGACTCATGATTTAAAAACCAGATGTTCACATGTCGATGTTTCGGCTCTCGCCTACTAGAAACAACATAATACTAGTCTGTTAAAAATCTCAATCACGCCGCCTCTTCAGATACAGAAGTTTTACCTTTTATTGGTTAGAGAACAGCTTTCCAGCTGTCGACATGGTTACTAGTAACAACACCGTACTCAACACAAAAACTTTTCAACTTCACAACTTTCACATGCTGATGTTTCTGCTTTCGCATACTAGAAACAGCATAAGACTTATTGTTTTGTCAAGTAATTTGTGTGTCTTTCCCATGTGAAGTTTCACCGGTCAACAATGTTTCCCTGACCAATTACGGCTACTAGTAGCTGTATAATACTAGGGAAAATGATTGAGGATTTAATATCAGATTTTCACATGTTGATGTTTCGGCTTTCGCCTACTAGAAACAACATAATACTAGTCTGCTAAGAAATCTCGCTCAAATTGCCTTTTCACATACAGAAGTTTCACCTTCTATTGGTTAGAGAACAGTTCTCAGCTGTCGACATGGTTACTAGTAACAACATCGTACTCAACACAAAAATTCTTCAACTTCACAACTTTCACATGCTGATGTTTCTGCTTTCGCGTACTAGAAACAGCATAATACTTATTGCTTTGTCAAGAAGTGTGTGTGTCTTTCCCATGCGAAAGTTTCACCGGTCAGCAATAATTGCCGTGTCCAATTAAGGTTACTCATAGCTGTATAATACTAGGGAAAATGATTGAGGATTTAATATCAGATTTTCACATGTTGATGTTTCGGCTTTCGCCTACTAGAAACAACATAATACTAGTCTGCTAATAAATCTCGCTCAAATTGCCTTTTCACATACAGAAGTTTCACCTCTTCTTGGTCACTGTACAGATGATGCTGTCTGTTCTTTATTTGGTTCTGCTTATTATAAGGAGGGGCATCACTCCTTCCTCCTTGGTTTGCATGCATTAAGCCTGCTTTGTGAAAAGCGTATCTTTCTAGCTTTTCTTCGCCTTACTCGAGTAGGACGATACAATCCAGACATTAGTCAGTCTTGGTGTAAAGTCACTGAGTATTATTCGGTTCTGCTTTATTCAGCAATATGCTGTATAATTGTTGTAATTTGCGAACATATTTGTTCTCAGTTCCGAACTACTAGCGACGACAGATTACCAGCGGTCATGAGCCATCAAGGTAGTTCTTTGGTGCATCAAGTAGAGAGGTGCCATCAAACAACACTTCCCTAATAATGCTACACACATAGAATTTGCTACAGTGCAGCTTTTTACTTTGCAAAATTTGCGCACAAATTTTGCATAGAATAAATGTTTTATCAAGATTTTTAGATCCCCTCCCTTGAGAGAACGTTACTCCTTTAAGTGAACACCCCGCGGCGTCCTGTTGTTATTGCTTATAACCATTTCGCAAGCCGGAGGCATAATGCACTACGCAAGCCGCTACTTTGGCACAGAGGCACCTAGTTTTACACCCGGGACTTCAGGTGGCCCAGTTTTACACCCAGTACAGCGGTGCCAGTTGGTAACCCGGTGGATCCTCGGAGACCAGACATGATCATAGATCAAACCCGATGTATGCTACTCCTGAACGTATAGTATCTCCACTGTGCAATGAAATTATCGTTCGTTTCGGGCCTTCCTATACGTTCAGCAGACAATCGCTAGGAATTCACCTCGTGACCCGTGGTGACCACACTGGATTTCAAGTTTATTGATTTGGACAGACCTGTCATTTATTTTGCTTTTCAGCTTCAGTTCTGCTCGATCTAGCTTGCCTAAGGCTTGATCTCGCTTTGCTCACCCCTGTAGGAGCCTCTACTAGTACCACTCGGAGTAATGGGGAATCCACCAGACCTAATCGATGAATGCCATCAAACAACAAACATCATACCCGGCTTCATCAGGCATATTTTATTACTTCCGAGAGGTACTTTAGTATCAGATCTTTCTCCATGCCTCTTATGAGGACCCGTCAGACCTTTCGGTTTATCGTTTAGCTTCAGTCCTGCTCGATCTAGCTTTCCCAAGGCTCGATCTAGCTCTATTCGCCCCACTAGAGGGCTCTCTAAGACCCCTCGGTCTTAGTGTTAGCTCCGGTACTGCTCGGTCGTGCTTGCTGAAGGCCCGACCCAGCTTTAGTTAGATTCTCGTACTTTCTCTTGGCCTCTCTAGGAGGACCAGACAGACCTCTCGGTCTATCGTTTAGCTTCAGTCCTGCTCGATCTAGCTTGCCCAAGGCTTGATCAAGCTCTATTCGCCCCGCTAGAGGGCTCTCTAAGACCCCTCGGTCTTAGTGTTATCTTCTGTAATGCCTAACCAAGCTTACTACAGGCCTTGGTCAGGTCTTTATCGGTCACCGATTAGTAACAGACCAATCATAGGGCCTTCCACCCTATCCGGGTTGAGGTCTTTAGTCCAGCCATATTTTGACAAGACACCTCTCCCTAATAATGCCCCACACATAGAATTACTGTCCATGCAGTATTTAACTTGTGTTTTTTTCTAAAATTTGATTTTCACTTTTTGGAGGTTCATTTGCTCCTCTGACACTCTTTCAGCTTCAATCTTACTCGATCTAGCTTTCCCAAGGCTCGATCTAGCTCTATTCGCCCCACTAGAGGGCTCTCTAAGACACTTCGGTCTTAGTGTTAGCTCCGGTCTTGCTCAATCGTGCTTGCTGAAGGCGCGATCAAGCTTTAGTTAGCTTCTCGTACTTCCTCTTGGCCTCTCTAGGAGGACCAGACAGACCTCTCGGTCTATCGTTTAGCTTCAGTCCTGCTCGATCTAGCTTTCCCAAGGCTCGATCTAGCTCTATTCGCCCTGCTAGAGGGCTCTCTAAGACCCCTCGGTCTTAGTGTTAGCTCCGGTACAGCTCGGTCGTGCTTGCTGAAGGCCCGATCAAGCTTTAGTTAGATTCTCGTACTTTCTCTTGGCCTCTCTAGGAGGACCAGACAGACCTCTCGGTCTATCGTTTAGCTTCAGTCCTGCTTGATCTAGCTTTCCCAAGGCTCGATCTAGCTCTATTCGCCCTGCTAGAGGGCTCTCTAAGACCCCTCGGTCTTAGTGTTAGCTCCGGTACAGCTCGGTCGTGCTTGCTGAAGGCCCGATCAAGCTTTAGTTAGCTTCTCGTACTTTCTCTTGGCCTCTCTAGGAGGACCAGACAGACCTCTCGGTCTATCGTTTAGCTTCAGTCCTGCTCGATCTAGCTTTCCCAAGGCTCGATCTAGATCTATTCGCCCTGCTAGAGGGCTCTCTAAGACCCCTCGGTCTTAGTGTTAGCTCCGGTACAGCTCGGTCGTGCTTGCTGAAGGCCTGATCAAGCTTTAGTTAGCTTCTCGTACTTTCTCTTGGCCTCTCTAGGAGGACCAGACAGACCTTTCGGTCTCTTGCTTAGCTTCAGTCCTGCTCGATCTAGCTTTCCCAAGGCTCGATCTAGCTCTATTCGCCCCGCTAGAGGGCTCTCTAAGACCCCTCGGTCTTAGTGTTAACTCCTGTAATGCCTAACCAAGCTTACTACAGGCCTTGGTCAGGTCTTTATCGGTCACCGATTAGTAACAGACCGATCATGGGGCCTTCCACCCTATCCGGGTTGAGGTCTTTAGTCCAGCCATATTTTGACAAGACACCTCCCCCTAATAATGCCCCACACATAGAAATACTGTCCATGCAGTATTTAACTTGTGTTTTTTCTAAAATTTGATTTTCACTTTTTGGAGGTTCATTTGCTCCTCTGACACTCTTTCAGCTTCAATCTTACTCGATCTAGCTTTCCCAAGGCTCGATCTAGCTCTATTCGCCCCACCAGAGGGCTCTCTAAGACACTTCGGTCTTAGTGTTAGCTCCGGTCTTGCTCAATCGTGCTTGCTGAAGGCGCGATCAAGCTTTAGTTAGCTTCTCGTACTTTCTCTTGGCCTCTCTAGGAGGACCAGACAGACCTCTCGGTCTATCGTTTAGCTTCAGTCCTGCTCGATCTAGCTTTCCCAAGGCTCGATCTAGCTCTATTCGCCCCGCTAGAGGGCTCTCTAAGACCCCTCGGTCTTAGTGTTAGCTCCGGTACAGCTCGGTCGTGCTTGCTGAAGGCCCGATCAAGCTTTAGTTGGCTTCTCGTACTTTCTCTTGGCCTCTCTAGGAGGACCAGACAGACCTCTCGGTCTCTTGCTTAGCTTCAGTCCTGCTCGATCTAGCTTGCCCAAGGCTTGATCAAGCTCTATTCGCCCCGCTAGAGGGCTCTCTAAGACCCCTCGGTCTTAGTGTTAGCTCCGGTACAGCTCGGTCGTGCTTGCTGAAGGCCCGATCAAGCTTTAGTTAGCTTCTCGTTTTTTCTCTTGGCCTCTCTAGGAGGACCAGACAGACCTCTCGGTCTATCGTTTAGCTTCAGTCCTGCTCGATCTAGCTTTCCCAAGGCTCGATCTAGCTCTATTCGCCCCGCTAGAGGGCTCTCTAAGACCCCTCGGTCTTAGTGTTAGCTCCGGTACAGCTCGGTCGTGCTTGCTGAAGGCCCGATCAAGCTTTAGTTGGCTTCTCGTACTTTCTCTTGGCCTCTCTAGGAGGACCAGACAGACCTCTCGGTCTATCCTTTAGCTTCAGTCCTGCTCGATCTAGCTTTCCCAAGGCTCGATCTAGCTCTATTCGCCCCGCTAGAGGGCTCTCTAAGACCCCTCGGTCTTAGTGTTATCTCCTGTAATGCCTAACCAAGCTTACTACAGGCCTTGGTCAGGTCTTTATCGGTCACCGATTAGTAACAGACCGATCATAGGGCCTTCCACCCTATCTGGGTTGAGGTCTTTAGTCCAGCCATATTTTGACAAGACACCTCCCCCTAATAATGCCCCACACATAGAATTACTGTTTATGCAGCTTTTCACTTGTGAAATTTTTAATTTTCGCAATTATTATAGAATAAGTGTTTGCGCAGCTTTTCATAGGTCGAGCTCTAGCTAGCTAGCTCAAGCTAGCTAGCTAGCTCAAGCTCAAGCTATCTAGCTCAAGCTCAAGCCAGCTAGCTCAAGCTCAAGCTAGCTAGCTAGCTCAAGCTCAAGCTAGCTAGCTAGCTCAAGCTCAAGCTAGCTAGCTCAAGCTCAAGCTAGCTAGCTCAAGCTCAAGCTAGCTAGCTAGCTCAAGCTCAAGCTCAAGCTAGCTAGCTCAAGCTCAAGCTCAAGCTAGCTAGCTAGCTCAAGCTCAAGCTAGCTAGCTAGCTCAAGCTCAAGCTAGCTAGCTAGCTCAAGCTCAAGCTAGCTAGCTCAAGCTCAAGCTCAAGCTCAAGCTAGCTAGCTAGCTCAAGCTAGCTAGCTAGCTCAAGCTCAAGCTAGCTAGCTAGCTCAAGTTCAAGCTAGCTAGCTAGCTCAAGCTCAAGCTAGCTAGCTAGCTCAAGCTCAAGCTAGCTAGCTCAAGCTCAAGCTAGCTAGCTCAAGCTCAAGCTAGCTAGCTAGCTCAAGCTCAAGCTCAAGCTAGCTAGCTCAAGCTCAAGCTCAAGCTAGCTAGCTAGCTCAAGCTCAAGCTAGCTAGCTAGCTCAAGCTCAAGCTCAAGCTAGCTAGCTAGCTCAAGTTCAAGCTAGCTAGCTAGCTCAAGCTCAAGCTAGCTAGCTCAAGCTCAAGCTAGCTAGCTCAAGCTCAAGCCAGCTAGCTCAAGCTCAAGCTCAAGCTAGCTAGCTAGCTCAAGCACAAGCTAGCTAGCTAGCTCAATCTCAAGCTAGCTAGCTCAAGCTCAAGCTAGCTAGCTCAAGCTCAAGCTAGCTAGCTA
>NW_027450141.1:30000-60000 GCF_964194025.1 Convolutriloba macropyga | reverse complement strand
TTGAGTATCCAGATTCGTTGCTGTGGTTTCAGGGGGGCTCTTCTCAGGTCATCTAGCTTCTTCTCCAGCTTCTTGATGGTGTTTGTCCTCGTACCATATGCCCCTGTCTCAATGCCCAGGTACTTGTAGAAGGATTCTGCTGTCATCACGGGGAGACCTCCTGCCCTGCTGCTGAACACTGTGTTAGGGTTTATCACTATCTGTCGGTCCCTTGGCACTGTGTCCACATCTAGGGTTGCACACTTCTTGGCATTGAGAGAGAGACCACATCTTTCCAGCCCTGTCTCCAGTCTGTTGATAGAGTCCTGAAGCCCTGTCTGCGTCTGAGCTAGCAACACAACGTCATCGGCAAAGGCGAGGTGATTCAGCTTTTCTGAGCCCATCTGGATTCCAGTCGTTTGGGGTAGAGTCTTCAGCACCCTGTTCATCACAAGGTTGAATAGGATTGGGGAGATGGGATCCCCCTGTCTGACCCCCTTGGATGGCTTCACCAAGCGTCTTGCTCCGTCGATCTCCAGAGTTGTGCCCTGTCTCTTGTAGCCCTTCATGATGTATCTGAGGATCTTGGGGTCTATGCCTGCTTCTAGTGCTGCTTCTGCCAGGGCCTTGTGGGTCACACTGTCAAAGGCCTTCTTCACATCTATGAAGGCCAGTTTGAGTCCCCGTCTCTGTGTCTTTGCCTCACTGATAATGCCCTGCAGCAGAAGAGAGTTGGTTGCCGTCCCATCTACCCTCTTGAAGCCCTTCTGTCTGATATTGTCGTCTAGGTCCTCAAGTCGTGCAGCTAAGCACTTGTGGAACACCCTGGCCAGTACACTTGCCACTGTGATGGGTCTGAAGTCCATTGGTTCCTGAGACCCTGCCACTTTGGGGATGAACACTGTTCTTCCACTAAGGAGCCACTCGGGTAGATGTTCAGCCAGCAGCCAGAGATTGAAGTGGGAGACCAACTTCTTGAAGGGGATGCAAGTCACCGTCTTCCTGCTCACCCTGTCTGGTCCAGGAGCTGTCTGTCCCATGGTCTGCACACACTTGGCCACTTCTTCGATGGTGATTGGAGTGACCCAACCCTGACCGCTGATTGTGCTTAGGTCTATTGTCTCTGCTTCCGTCTCAAGGAGCTGCTGCCAAGCATCAAGAAACCCTGTCTTGTCGGTGATGGGGTTGTGCTCACCAAACTTCTCCCATGACCCATCCATCACTGATGCCGCTGCCTTAGCCCTGTCACGTCTGTAAAGAGCCTGCAGTCTTGCATACTGGTGCCGTCTCATGCCCTTCTTGGATCGTCTAGGATGTTTGTGAGCCCTCTGTCCCCCATTCTTCCCTGGTTCTTGTGCAAGGGTTTGTAGCCACATCTGTCCCTCTCTCTCGACGTACTGGGTGAGATCGTCGTCCGTCATTCTGTGCCATTCACCCGGAGGAGGAAGAGCCAGCATCTCAAGGTCGATGCCCGTCTCAAGACAGTGTCTTGGTCTGTCTTCCTGCACAGTGTTTTCCTCCCTGTCATGTTCCTGCATCATTGCCACAAACTGTTGGTTCTTTCTCAAGCCCTTGAATGCCTCAGCGGATCGATGGGGGAACAGTCTTGCCAGTTGCTCATTCTCTTGCTTCTGGGATGCGGGATCAAGGCCCCTCATCGCGTCTCTGACCAGAGCCATTTCCTCAAGAGTCCACCTTGCATTAGATCTGCCTGTCTTCTGGGCCTGCATCTGGTGGTATGTATCTGGGTGCCTGCTTTTGGTGTGAAGTGAGAGACCAGTCTGTCCTTTGAAGGGTCCAGCACCACAGATTGAGCAGCACCAGTTGGGGGCTGTTGCTTGGCCACTCACGGGTTCCTGGGTGGGAGCCCTGCCCGCATGTGCTCCCTGTGATGCTTTCGTCTGTGATGCCCCTGACTTGTGACTTCTGGTCTTGTGCTGCTTCAGGCCGAGCTCACTCCTGAACGGACCCTGTCCGCAGATGTCGCAGGTCCACTTGGAGGCCACGTCTCCACAACTACTGGTGCTCACACTGTCTTGTCTGGCTGAGGCCAGATCTTTCTCATTGATTGTCTTCATCGTTGGGACTACTGTACCGAGGTACAGACTTTGGTTTTACCCAAAGTGGTTGGCGAACTTTTAAGGTGGTCAGCACACTTCACCGGACAGCCTTTGTTCTGGTATGACTCCGAAACCGTGGTTTTTAGTGGTTCGCCTTCCACGGACAGTCTTTGTTTTGGTGTGACTCCGAAACCGTGGTTTTAGTGGTTTGCCTTCCACGGACAGTCTTTGTTTTGGTATGACTCCGAAACCGTGGTTTGTTGAGTGGTTTTCCTTCCACTGGGCAAGTTTTTAAGGTTTGTCCATTCCGGGGACTATTGATGGTGTGCTTAGCTCAGCCACGAATGGCAGTTTCCAGCGAGACCTCGTGGAGGTTGCACACAGTCAACTAATCATCACTAATTAAGAGAGTCATAGTTACTCCCGCCCAAGAGAGTCATAGTTACTCCCGCCGTTTACCCGCGCTTATTTGAATTTCTTCACTTTGACATTCAGAGCACTGGGCAGAAATCACATTGCGTCAACACCGTTTCACCAGCCATCGCAATGCTTTGTTTTAATTAAACAGTCGGATTCCCCTTGTCCGAACCAGTTCAGAGTTCGAGTGTTTTTTGTGCAACAGAATAGACCTAAAGCATATCAGCTAGCAGTCAAACCAAACGCCAACAACCCGAAGGCCATCGCACGCTTTAGCAGACCGAAGCGTCAAACTAAAGGCTTGTTACACCCACTCCTCAGAGCCAATCCTTCTTCCGAAGGTACGGATCTATTTTGCCGACTTCCCTTATCTACACTGTTCCAAGACCAGAGGCTTTTCACCTTGGGGACCTGATGCGGTAATCGGTACGATTCACTCTCCTGACATCTGCTAAGCCAAACTTTTATGTGCCACCAGGAACAATTGGGACACAGCAAATGCTGCTGTGCTCTTGCACGCTTCGAGCCTTATCTCTGATTGAATCAATTCCAAGGACTCTACAACGTGTTATAAAGAAAAGATAACTCTTCCCCAAGGTCCCAATGACAAAGTTCGACCTCAATGACGTTGCCGTCTCAATGCCAGGAGAGTAAGTTCGGGAATTTTAACCCGATGCTCTTTCGAGACTCAGCAGTTTTCAAGAAACCACTATTCAAGACTTTGGCATTAGCCTGTCTTTTAGAATCGACTAACTCATGTGCAAACGCTGTTCACATGAAAGCCTTTCCCGCTTCAGTCCTCAAAGTTCTCATTTGAGTACTTGCTACTTCCACCAAGATCTGCTCCATTGATCGCTTCGCGCATACACTTGCGTGCATACTTTAGCGCAATCAATGTGTCCTCCTACACATGAATATCATTTTTGAGCTGGTGAGGCTCTTTTTCTCTAATCTAACTTGCGTTAGATATTGATATTCATGGTTGGGTATAGGCCACGAGCTCTAGTGCCATCCATTTTCAGGGCTGATTGATTCGGCAGGTGAGTTGTTACACACTCCTTAGCGGATTTCAACTTCCATGACCACCGTCCTGCTGTCAGTATCAATCAACACCTTTTGTGGTGACTCATGAGCAAGTAGTTAGGCGCCTTAACCCAACTTTTGGTTCATCCCACATCGCCGGTTCTGCTTACCAAAAGCGGCCCACAAAAAGCTTGCATTCATAGTCCAAGTGCAATTAAGTCACAAGGACATCTCACCGATTTATAGTTTGAGAATAGGTGAAGGAAAAATTTTCCCCCATTCCTCTAATCATTCGCTTTAACCGATGAAATTGCTTTGCGAAGATTTTTCAATCTTGCTCAAGCTTTTGCTATCCTGAGGGAAACTTCGGAGGAAACCAGCTACTAGATGGTTCGATTAGTCTTTCGCCCCTATGCTCAGGTCAGACGATCGATTTGCACGTCAGAACCGCTTCGGGCTTCCACCATGGTTTCCCGTGGCTTCGCCCTGCCCAAGCATAGATCACCATCTTTCGGGTCGTGTGCTACTTGCTCTGGATCAGTCATGCAATAAGAGCAAAACCGTCCGTGGTTGCGGGACACCGAATCGGCGCCCTCACCACACAAAGTAGTGCAATTCATAAAAATTACACTGTTCACTTTCATTTCGCGTGTGCGCTTTCAATGAGCGACAACACTTGCAAGCAACTCACACTCCTTGGTCCGTGTTTCAAGACGGGCTGTAGAGAGCATTGAATAGGAAGTTGAGGTCAGACAGGCAATCAAGATCAATTTATCTCATTTTGTTTAGAATCAACAAGAAGAATTCCGAGGAAAACTTCTGCTCGATTCATTAACAAGATTTGCCAAAAGACGACAACTACACTACTCGGTAGCCGAGAATATAATATCAAGGCATTGAGTATGGTAACGCTCACTCCAGTTCCCCTTCAACAGTTTCACGTACTTTTCACTCTCTCTTCAGAGTGCTTTTCAACTTTCCCTCACGGTACTTGTTTACTATCGGTCTCGCTTTATAATTAGCTTTTGGAGAGACATATCTCCAGCTTCGAGTTGCACTTTCAAACAACTCTACTCATAGGAATGAGCCATTATGACTGGTATCGAAAATGACCTTTACAGGATTTTCACCTTCTTTGATGCTACTTTCCAGTAGACATCAGGACAAATTCACCAGTCTAGCATCAAACCATACCGGACACCGAGAAATGTTGCCATTTCTCTTCCCGATGAGCTTTTCCCTGTTCATTCGCCATTACTAAGGGATTCTCAGTTGATTTCTTTTCCTCCCCTTACTGATATGCTTAAGTTAAGGGGGTTCTCTCGCCCAATTCAGGTTATGTAGTTGATTGTCTCTTAATTGGTTCACTGACCAATATGAGACAGAAACCGATTCAGCAGTTTTGTTCGCTACTACTATCAAACACAGGTCGAAGTTTCCATTCAGTCATTAATTCCAACTTTCAAATGTTGTTGTTTCAGCTTTCGCTTACTAGAAGCAACATAATACTCGCTGCAATACAGACCTCGGGAAACCCTCACCGTGAATAAGGTTCACTCACATATTTCACTACATTTTGCGTGGGATTGGAGATGAGGCTACTCGTTCTTGCTCAGTACTAGGCTGAAAATTAACGAAACTTCGTTACAAACGTTCACATGTTGATGTTTCCGCTTTCGCGTACTCGAAACAACATAATACTAGTCTTTGTAATTTAGTTTCATAATTTCAACTGTTCTCATGCAGAATTTTTGCTCATTCTTATCCCAAATTTTGACCTGGCTACTAGTTACACTCCTTGTACTTATTGCAAAATGACCACAAATTTCAACAGCTTTCACATGTTGCTGTTTCGGCTTTCGCTTACTACAGTCAACATAATACTCGTTGCAAAATAAGTGCTCGGCATCTGCAATTTTCCAAAGACGAAGTTTCGCCAGTTCAATTTTCGCTCGCCAATTATGGCTACTAATTCACACGGTACTGAGCTCAACAACATTAAATTTGTTCAGCAAGACTTTCACATGTTGATGTTTTGGCTTTCGCCTACTAGAAGCAACATAATACTCGTCTTGTTAGCTCATTCAATGAGAATAGCTTTTCCCGTTGAGAATTTTTGCCTTCAATTGGCGTTGTAGTGAGTTTGGCTACTCAGATCACCAAATACTTGTGACAATTCGAACCAGAAATGTTTTCAATTTTCACATGCTGATGTTTCGGATTCAACCTACTAGAAGCAGCATAATACTTGTATTCAACAATTTCTGTATCAAATCCCAGTTTTCTCTGGTGCATCTTTGCCAAACTATTCCAAACTGCCTGAGTCTGAATACCAATTACAGGTACTAGTAAATGCACGTTACTAAGGACTATATAGTTCTAGGTTACTGTACACAACGACGTTCACATGTTGATGTTTCAGCTGCCGCTTACTAGAAACAACATAATACTTATCGTGCATACCTTTCCATAACTTGTCCTTTTCAGATGCATTAGTTTCCCTTTGTCTTGGCTTCTACAGTCAGACTGGCTACTAGTAACAGCACAGTACTAATCACATATCGTTCTACAGTTTGCAGACAACTTTCACATGTTGATGTTTCAGCTTTCGCCTACTAGAAACAACATAATACTCGCTGTATACATTTGTAGTTCTCTATGTAACTTTCATGTGAAGAAGTTTCGCCAGTCTTTTTGACTGTCTCAAATCTGAGTCATGCTTAGGCTACTAGTTGCTTCATAGTACTTATCGCCTCGAGATCATTGAACAAAACTTGATTTTCACATGTTGCTGTTTCAGCTTCCGCTTACTAGAAACAACATAATACTAGTCTCATTAAGTTCCGTCTCTTTGCAATTTTCTTATGAAGAAAATTCGCCATCACAATGACTCCAGCAGTTCTTGATCAAGGAATGCAATCATTGATCAGAATGCTATTATTTGAATCGGTTCTGCTTTAAGTGTTCCAATTTTATTGGAAGCACCAACAATAGAACATCAATGTGTTCAATCGAGAGTTATATAACCCTGAATCGGACGCAGTCAACAGCCGAAGCCGAGACCGCCTTTTGCGTTAGAGAGGTCGGTAAACAAATCTTGCGATTCATACCGAATTAACACATATAGCTGTGCTCCTCTTCGTAAAGCGAGCCAAGTGATCCCCTGTTGAAGGATGTATTTGGACCAATCTAGTAGCATTTGGTTTCCAACAAGCTCTCCCAAGTTAGCTTACTTATTGGGCTTTTCAACCAATTCGGTTGGCTACAAGCATCATCAAAGTACTAGCCACAGTTTGATCGCAAAATTCTACGACTTTCACATGTTGATGTTTCGGCTTGCGCTTAGCCTACTATAAGCAACATAATACTAGTCATATCATAGAGCGTGATCAGCTTGTGACGTTCTCATGATGAAGTTTCACCAACAGTGTCTCACTTCGAGCTTAAATCCAGCTACTAGTAACTACACAGTACTGACTGCAACGATAACTTTTATCTATACCTTTCACATGCTGCGCTTTCGGCCAGGGCCTACTAACGTCAACATAATACTCGATATAAACTTTTGTTCATGATGCAGCTTCCCCATGCAGAAGTTTCGCCTTCAAATGCTCTCTTGGCCATATGACGTAAGAAAAGGTTACTAGTAACATCACAGTACTAGCCACAGTTTGATTGCAAAATTCTACGACTTTCACATGTTGATGTTTCGGCTTGCGCTTAGCCTACTAGAAGCAACATAATACTAGTCATATCATAGAGCGTGATCAGCTTGTGACGTTCTCATGATGAAGTTTCACCAACAGTGTCTCATTTCGAGCTTAAATCCAGCTACTAGTAACTACACAGTACTGACTGCAACGCTAACTTTTATCTATACCTTTCACATGCTGCGCTTTCGGCCAGGGCCTACTAACGTCAACATAATACTCGATATAAACTTTTGTTCATGATGCAGCTTCCCCATGCAGAAGTTTCGCCTTCAAATGCTCTCTTGGCCATATGACGTAACACAAGGTTACTAGTAACATCACAGTACTAGCCACAATTTGATCGCAAAATTCTACGACTTTCACATGTTGATGTTTCGGCTTGCGCTTAGCCTACTATAAGCAACATAATACTAGTCATATCATAGAGCGTGATCAGCTTGTGACGTTCTCATGATGAAGTTTCACCAACAGTGTCTCACTTCGAGCTTAAATCCAGCTACTAGTAACTACACAGTACTGACTGCAACGATAACTTTTATCTATACCTTTCACATGCTGCGCTTTCGGCCAGGGCCTACTAACGTCAACATAATACTCGATATAAACTTTTGTTCATGATGCAGCTTCCCCATGCAGAAGTTTCGCCTTCAAATGCTCTCTTGGCCATATGACGTAAGAAAAGGTTACTAGTAACATCACAGTACTAGCCACAGTTTGATTGCAAAATTCTACGACTTTCACATGTTGATGTTTCGGCTTGCGCTTAGCCTACTAGAAGCAACATAATACTAGTCATATCATAGAGCGTGATCAGCTTGTGACGTTCTCATGATGAAGTTTCACCAACAGTGTCTCATTTCGAGCTTAAATCCAGCTACTAGTAACTACACAGTACTGACTGCAACGCTAACTTTTATCTATACCTTTCACATGCTGCGCTTTCGGCCAGGGCCTACTAACGTCAACATAATACTCGATATAAACTTTTGTTCATGATGCAGCTTCCCCATGCAGAAGTTTCGCCTTCAAATGCTCTCTTGGCCATATGACGTAACACAAGGTTACTAGTAACATCACAGTACTAGCCACAATTTGATCGCAAAATTCTACGACTTTCACATGTTGATGTTTCGGCTTGCGCTTAGCCTACTAGAAGCAACATAATACTAGTCATATCATGGAGCGTGATCAGCTTGTGACGTTCTCATGATGAAGTTTCACCAACAGTGTCTCATTTCGAGCTTAAATCCAGCTACTAGTAACTACACAGTACTGACTGCAACGATAACTTTTATCTATACCTTTCACATGCTGCGCTTTCGGCCAGGGCCTACTAATGTCAACATAATACTCGATATAAACTTTTGTTCATGATGCAGCTTCCCCATGCAGAAGTTTCGCCTTCAAATGCTCTCTTGGCCATATGACGTAACACAAGGTTACTAGTAACATCACAGTACTAGCCACAATTTGATCGCAAAATTCTACGACTTTCACATGTTGATGTTTCGGCTTGCGCTTAGCCTACTAGAAGCAACATAATACTAGTCATATCATAGAGCTTGATCAGCTTGTGACATTCTCATGATGAAGTTTCACCAACAGTGTCTCATTTTGAGCTTAAATCCAGCTACTAGTAACTACACAGTACTGACTGCAACAATAACTTTTATCTATACCTTTCACATGCTGCGTTTTCGGCCAAGGCCTACTAACGTCAACATAATACTCGATATAAAATTTTGATCATGATGCAGCTTTCCCATGCAGAAGTTTCGCCTTCAAATGCTCTCTTGGCCATATGACGGAACACCAGGTTACTAGTAACATCACAGTACTAGCCACAGTTTGATTGCAAAATTCTACGACTTTCACATGTTGATGTTTCGGCTTGCGCTTAGCCTACTAGAAGCAACATAATACTAGTCATATCATAGAGCGTGATCAGCTTGTGACGTTCTCATGATGAAGTTTCACCAATAGTGTTTCATTCGAATTGGTTCTGCTTTAAGCTCTCCAATTGTTTTGGATGAACCAGTTTTGCCCTTCGAAGCCACTTTTGTGAGCTTTTGTGGGTCTTTACCAAGAGGATATACCTCAAGGCCTCTTTCAATTCCTTTAAGTTCTTTCAACTCCTTTACAGTTTCTAGGTTCACATAGCTGCAAACCTTATTTCTAGTTTTAAGTCTGGCCAACTTGGGGAGAGTTGGTGCAGACCGTGACCAATTCTAGTAGGATGCCACAACAAGAATGTGATCAACTTAGCTTGTCGATGAACCTGCCCCACATTCAAACAACTCTATCGCCTTTTCCTCGTATAGTTATATGCGAGGGCCTCTCATAGAGAGCGCTGTTAGCAACCTTTTCCACATAGACGATAAAGTTGTGAGTGTTTTGCACATGGCTGTTGTCATCACCACGTGACGAGTCAACTCAGCTTGACTCTCTACACTCCGACAAGCTTTGCACATACGCCTTTAGTTCAGTATGTGTCTTTAATCTGACTCCGGTGCCTCAAGCCGGAAAAATTGTCAGATTATGATCATTATCGGTTAGTCATCCCGATGCAAGATCGTATCGTACTGTCTTTGTCTACCTCCAGATTCCGAAGAACAGGAGGAGACTCTCCCAGACCTACATATCTGGGAGAATGTTCAGAGGGCGAGAAGCTGTGGATTACTCTCCCCTAAGAACTGACTAAACTTTACCCTCGTCCAAGGTAAGTTTATTTTAGCTAGCCTTCTATGTAAAGGATCTGAGGCTAAGCTGTGTTTTTTCGAGCCTTTGGCTCGGAGCAAGTTCAGTGGGCGCCCCGAGTAGCTCAACTCTTTCCCACTGAACAGCGCAACGCTCTGTCACTCGCTGGGATTTTTGCGTGTCGGTTCTAACCACGCGACTTGTGGACCTTTTTAGGCCTTTCTCATTCACAAGTCTATAGCTGGGCTTCTATAACCCAGCTTCTGAGATCTAGATAGCTGCAGTTCTGCTAGGCTGCTTTTGCTAACTAGTCTCCCTTTAAGCAGTCCCTTGCCATGACTGCTGAACTATGTATCCACACAAGTAGTTTTTGAGCTCGATACATAATTCGAGATTGGTTGCCAAGCAATCTCTAGCGACAGAGCGTCATGCGCACTACAGACATGGCCTCTACCAGCAGCCATGCCCGAAGGAATCAATCACTGATCCTTCCGCAGGTTCCCCTACGGAAACCTTGTTACGACTTTTACTTCCTCTAGACAATTAAGCTCGATCCGCTTCATCCCGTTGCCGGAGACCGAAGTCCCAACAGTAGGAATTTGCAATTCTTGCTTAACTATCCAATCAGTAGTAGCGACGGGCGGTGTGTACAAAGGGCAGGGACGTAATCCCTATGAGTTGTTGACTCATAAGTACCAGGAATTCCTGGTTCACGTCTGCAAGTTACAACAGACGATCCCCTTGAAGCGCTGTACTTTTCTCTGATTGCCCAGTCCATTTCGGACCAAGGGCTGAGTACTCAATCTAAAAGTACACAGTGTAGCGCGCGTGCAGTCCAGAACATCTAAGGGCATCACAGACCTGTTATAGCCTCACTTCATCTGCGGTATTTAATTCCGCATAGTTCCTCTAAGAAGTGTTTGAATTCACATATAGTGAATTTCATTATTTAGATGGAGAAGATCTCGTTCGTTATCGGAATTAACCAGACAGATCACTCCACTAACTAAGAACGGCCATGCACCACCGCCCATATAATCATGAAAGATATTCAATCTGTCAATCCTTAAGATGTCTGGACCGGGTGAGTTTTCCCGTGTTGAGTCAAATTAAGCCGCAGGCTCCACTCCTGGTGGTGCCCTTCCGTCAATTCCTTTAAGTTTCGATTTTGCAACCATACTTCCCCCGGAACCAATAAACTTTGGTTTCCCGGTTAATCTCTTGCCAAGTCAAGATCGACTTTGACAAATTGTAGGTTGGTATAGTTTATGGTCAGAATTACGAGGGTATCTAATCCTCTTCAATACTCTGACTTTCGTTCTTGATTAATGAAAACATTCTTGGCAAATGCTTTCGCAGTAGTTTGTCTTGCCACGATCCAAGAATTTCACCTCTAACGTAGCAATACAAATGCCCCCGTCTGTTCCTTTCAATCATTACCGCACTCAGCCAACCGGCATCAATCGAGTAGCGGGTCATTCTCCATTATTCCATGCTTTATTATTCGATCCCAAAGGATGCTTTGAACACTCTAATTTTCTCAGGGTGAAAACACCGTTTCCACAGTTCGTCACATTTAAGTGCAAACTATTTCTTCGATGCGAAGGATGAGCGGAACGAGTCAACAGATTTAACTGAAGACCATGTTGCCGTTCTACTCAAACAGATCCAACTATGAGCTTTTTAAACGCAGCAACTATTGCATACGCTTGTAGAGGCTGGTATTACCGCGGCTGCTGGCACCAGACTTGCCCTCTACTCGTTCATCAATGGAGCTTTTAAGTCCATTCCATTCTGATTACAAACCATAAAGGTTCATATCATTATTTCTAGTCACTACCTCCTCGTGCGGAGAGTGGGTAATTTGCGTGCCTGCTGCCTTCCTTGGATGTGGTAGCCGTTTCTAAGGCTCCCTCTCCGGAATCGAACCCTGATTCCCCGTTACCCGTCACAACCATGGTAGTCCGTTACACTACCATCATAGGTTGATAGGTCAGAAATTCGGAAGTTCCGTCCCCAAGCCGAAGCTATCTGGGATCTTTCAGTTACTAGGACTCATCACGGGATGTGTCTGTACTTAGCAAATCACCCGGTGTAGTCTTGTAAAAGTCTCCGACAGTGTCGGACAATCAGCATGCATTAGCTGCAGGGTTACCGCAGTTATTCATTTAGCTTGCAAATCAACTAATAGATAGTAACTGATTTAATGAGCCATTCGCGGTTCCACTTTTTCAAGCTTCGCTTGCACATGCATGGCTTAGTCTTTCAGACAAGCATATGGCAACTGACAGGATCAATCAGTTTAATTGTACTTTGAACAATCTTTCGATTTGTTCGAATTTAGAAAGACATAGCCTTGCGGCCTCGTCAATCTTGCTTTGAGCTTTTTAAATCACGAAGAGTTTCAATGCATGCTTTGGCATGGCTACTAGTTACTACACAGTACTCTACACACTTAGAGTTACCCACGATTACACATTTCACATGCTGATGTTTCGGCTCGCGCGTACTAGAAACAGCATAATACTATGTGTACTGGTAGATAGCGCTCTGTGAGCATTTCCCATGAGCAGGTTTTGCCCTCCAAATCTCTGTTCTACTGTTACCAATACCGGCTAACAACTGTATCATACTAGGGAGAATTGACTCATGATTTAAAAACCAGATGTTCACATGTCGATGTTTCGGCTCTCGCCTACTAGAAACAACATAATACTAGTCTGTTAAAAATCTCAATCACGCCGCCTCTTCAGATACAGAAGTTTTACCTTTTATTGGTTAGAGAACAGCTTTCCAGCTGTCGACATGGTTACTAGTAACAACACCGTACTCAACACAAAAACTTTTCAACTTCACAACTTTCACATGCTGATGTTTCTGCTTTCGCATACTAGAAACAGCATAATACTTATTGTTTTGTCAAGTAATTTGTGTGTCTTTCCCATGTGAAGTTTCACCGGTCAACAATGTTTCCCTGACCAATTACGGCTACTAGTAGCTGTATAATACTAGGGAAAATGATTGAGGATTTAATATCAGATTTTCACATGTTGATGTTTCGGCTTTCGCCTACTAGAAACAACATAATACTAGTCTGCTAAGAAATCTCGCTCAAATTGCCTTTTCACATACAGAAGTTTCACCTTCTATTGGTTAGAGAACAGTTCTCAGCTGTCGACATGGTTACTAGTAACAACATCGTACTCAACACAAAAATTCTTCAACTTCACAACTTTCACATGCTGATGTTTCTGCTTTCGCGTACTAGAAACAGCATAATACTTATTGCTTTGTCAAGAAGTGTGTGTGTCTTTCCCATGCGAAAGTTTCACCGGTCAGCAATAATTGCCGTGTCCAATTAAGGTTACTCATAGCTGTATAATACTAGGGAAAATGATTGAGGATTTAATATCAGATTTTCACATGTTGATGTTTCGGCTTTCGCCTACTAGAAACAACATAATACTAGTCTGCTAATAAATCTCGCTCAAATTGCCTTTTCACATACAGAAGTTTCACCTCTTCTTGGTCACTGTACAGATGATGCTGTCTGTTCTTTATTTGGTTCTGCTTATTATAAGGAGGGGCATCACTCCTTCCTCCTTGGTTTGCATGCATTAAGCCTGCTTTGTGAAAAGCGTATCTTTCTAGCTTTTCTTCGCCTTACTCGAGTAGGACGATACAATCCAGACATTAGTCAGTCTTGGTGTAAAGTCACTGAGTATTATTCGGTTCTGCTTTATTCAGCAATATGCTGTATAATTGTTGTAATTTGCGAACATATTTGTTCTCAGTTCCGAACTACTAGCGACGACAGATTACCAGCGGTCATGAGCCATCAAGGTAGTTCTTTGGTGCATCAAGTAGAGAGGTGCCATCAAACAACACTTCCCTAATAATGCTACACACATAGAATTTGCTACAGTGCAGCTTTTTACTTTGCAAAATTTGCGCACAAATTTTGCATAGAATAAATGTTTTATCAAGATTTTTAGATCCCCTCCCTTGAGAGAACGTTACTCCTTTAAGTGAACACCCCGCGGCGTCCTGTTGTTATTGCTTATAACCATTTCGCAAGCCGGAGGCATAATGCACTACGCAAGCCGCTACTTTGGCACAGAGGCACCTAGTTTTACACCCGGGACTTCAGGTGGCCCAGTTTTACACCCAGTACAGCGGTGCCAGTTGGTAACCCGGTGGATCCTCGGAGACCAGACATGATCATAGATCAAACCCGATGTATGCTACTCCTGAACGTATAGTATCTCCACTGTGCAATGAAATTATCGTTCGTTTCGGGCCTTCCTATACGTTCAGCAGACAATCGCTAGGAATTCACCTCGTGACCCGTGGTGACCACACTGGATTTCAAGTTTATTGATTTGGACAGACCTGTCATTTATTTTGCTTTTCAGCTTCAGTTCTGCTCGATCTAGCTTGCCTAAGGCTTGATCTCGCTTTGCTCACCCCTGTAGGAGCCTCTACTAGTACCACTCGGAGTAATGGGGAATCCACCAGACCTAATCGATGAATGCCATCAAACAACAAACATCATACCCGGCTTCATCAGGCATATTTTATTACTTCCGAGAGGTACTTTAGTATCAGATCTTTCTCCATGCCTCTTATGAGGACCCGTCAGACCTTTCGGTTTATCGTTTAGCTTCAGTCCTGCTCGATCTAGCTTTCCCAAGGCTCGATCTAGCTCTATTCGCCCCACTAGAGGGCTCTCTAAGACCCCTCGGTCTTAGTGTTAGCTCCGGTACTGCTCGGTCGTGCTTGCTGAAGGCCCGACCCAGCTTTAGTTAGATTCTCGTACTTTCTCTTGGCCTCTCTAGGAGGACCAGACAGACCTCTCGGTCTATCGTTTAGCTTCAGTCCTGCTCGATCTAGCTTGCCCAAGGCTTGATCAAGCTCTATTCGCCCCGCTAGAGGGCTCTCTAAGACCCCTCGGTCTTAGTGTTATCTTCTGTAATGCCTAACCAAGCTTACTACAGGCCTTGGTCAGGTCTTTATCGGTCACCGATTAGTAACAGACCAATCATAGGGCCTTCCACCCTATCCGGGTTGAGGTCTTTAGTCCAGCCATATTTTGACAAGACACCTCTCCCTAATAATGCCCCACACATAGAATTACTGTCCATGCAGTATTTAACTTGTGTTTTTTTCTAAAATTTGATTTTCACTTTTTGGAGGTTCATTTGCTCCTCTGACACTCTTTCAGCTTCAATCTTACTCGATCTAGCTTTCCCAAGGCTCGATCTAGCTCTATTCGCCCCACTAGAGGGCTCTAAGACACTTCGGTCTTAGTGTTAGCTCCGGTCTTGCTCAATCGTGCTTGCTGAAGGCGCGATCAAGCTTTAGTTAGCTTCTCGTACTTCCTCTTGGCCTCTCTAGGAGGACCAGACAGACCTCTCGGTCTATCGTTTAGCTTCAGTCCTGCTCGATCTAGCTTTCCCAAGGCTCGATCTAGCTCTATTCGCCCTGCTAGAGGGCTCTCTAAGACCCCTCGGTCTTAGTGTTAGCTCCGGTACAGCTCGGTCGTGCTTGCTGAAGGCCCGATCAAGCTTTAGTTAGATTCTCGTACTTTCTCTTGGCCTCTATAGGAGGACCAGACAGACCTCTCGGTCTATCGTTTAGCTTCAGTCCTGCTTGATCTAGCTTTCCCAAGGCTCGATCTAGCTCTATTCGCCCTGCTAGAGGGCTCTCTAAGACCCCTCGGTCTTAGTGTTAGCTCCGGTACAGCTCGGTCGTGCTTGCTGAAGGCCCGATCAAGCTTTAGTTAGCTTCTCGTACTTTCTCTTGGCCTCTCTAGGAGGACCAGACAGACCTCTCGGTCTATCGTTTAGCTTCAGTCCTGCTCGATCTAGCTTTCCCAAGGCTCGATCTAGATCTATTCGCCCTGCTAGAGGGCTCTCTAAGACCCCTCGGTCTTAGTGTTAGCTCCGGTACAGCTCGGTCGTGCTTGCTGAAGGCCTGATCAAGCTTTAGTTAGCTTCTCGTACTTTCTCTTGGCCTCTCTAGGAGGACCAGACAGACCTTTCGGTCTCTTGCTTAGCTTCAGTCCTGCTCGATCTAGCTTTCCCAAGGCTCGATCTAGCTCTATTCGCCCCGCTAGAGGGCTCTCTAAGACCCCTCGGTCTTAGTGTTAACTCCTGTAATGCCTAACCAAGCTTACTACAGGCCTTGGTCAGGTCTTTATCGGTCACCGATTAGTAACAGACCGATCATGGGGCCTTCCACCCTATCCGGGTTGAGGTCTTTAGTCCAGCCATATTTTGACAAGACACCTCCCCCTAATAATGCCCCACACATAGAAATACTGTCCATGCAGTATTTAACTTGTGTTTTTTCTAAAATTTGATTTTCACTTTTTGGAGGTTCATTTGCTCCTCTGACACTCTTTCAGCTTCAATCTTACTCGATCTAGCTTTCCCAAGGCTCGATCTAGCTCTATTCGCCCCACCAGAGGGCTCTCTAAGACACTTCGGTCTTAGTGTTAGCTCCGGTCTTGCTCAATCGTGCTTGCTGAAGGCGCGATCAAGCTTTAGTTAGCTTCTCGTACTTTCTCTTGGCCTCTCTAGGAGGACCAGACAGACCTCTCGGTCTATCGTTTAGCTTCAGTCCTGCTCGATCTAGCTTTCCCAAGGCTCGATCTAGCTCTATTCGCCCCGCTAGAGGGCTCTCTAAGACCCCTCGGTCTTAGTGTTAGCTCCGGTACAGCTCGGTCGTGCTTGCTGAAGGCCCGATCAAGCTTTAGTTGGCTTCTCGTACTTTCTCTTGGCCTCTCTAGGAGGACCAGACAGACCTCTCGGTCTCTTGCTTAGCTTCAGTCCTGCTCGATCTAGCTTGCCCAAGGCTTGATCAAGCTCTATTCGCCCCGCTAGAGGGCTCTCTAAGACCCCTCGGTCTTAGTGTTAGCTCCGGTACAGCTCGGTCGTGCTTGCTGAAGGCCCGATCAAGCTTTAGTTAGCTTCTCGTTTTTTCTCTTGGCCTCTCTAGGAGGACCAGACAGACCTCTCGGTCTATCGTTTAGCTTCAGTCCTGCTCGATCTAGCTTTCCCAAGGCTCGATCTAGCTCTATTCGCCCCGCTAGAGGGCTCTCTAAGACCCCTCGGTCTTAGTGTTAGCTCCGGTACAGCTCGGTCGTGCTTGCTGAAGGCCCGATCAAGCTTTAGTTGGCTTCTCGTACTTTCTCTTGGCCTCTCTAGGAGGACCAGACAGACCTCTCGGTCTATCCTTTAGCTTCAGTCCTGCTCGATCTAGCTTTCCCAAGGCTCGATCTAGCTCTATTCGCCCCGCTAGAGGGCTCTCTAAGACCCCTCGGTCTTAGTGTTATCTCCTGTAATGCCTAACCAAGCTTACTACAGGCCTTGGTCAGGTCTTTATCGGTCACCGATTAGTAACAGACCGATCATAGGGCCTTCCACCCTATCTGGGTTGAGGTCTTTAGTCCAGCCATATTTTGACAAGACACCTCCCCCTAATAATGCCCCACACATAGAATTACTGTTTATGCAGCTTTTCACTTGTGAAATTTTTAATTTTCGCAATTATTATAGAATAAGTGTTTGCGCAGCTTTTCATAGGTCGAGCTCTAGCTAGCTAGCTCAAGCTAGGCTAGCTAGCTCAAGCTCAAGCTATCTAGCTCAAGCTCAAGCCAGCTAGCTCAAGCTCAAGCTAGCTAGCTAGCTCAAGCTCAAGCTAGCTAGCTAGCTCAAGCTCAAGCTAGCTAGCTCAAGCTCAAGCTAGCTAGCTCAAGCTCAAGCTAGCTAGCTAGCTCAAGCTCAAGCTCAAGCTAGCTAGCTCAAGCTCAAGCTCAAGCTAGCTAGCTAGCTCAAGCTCAAGCTAGCTAGCTAGCTCAAGCTCAAGCTAGCTAGCTAGCTCAAGCTCAATCTAGCTAGCTCAAGCTCAAGCTCAAGCTCAAGCTAGCTAGCTAGCTCAAGCTAGCTAGCTAGCTCAAGCTCAAGCTAGCTAGCTAGCTCAAGTTCAAGCTAGCTAGCTAGCTCAAGCTCAAGCTAGCTAGCTAGCTCAAGCTCAAGCTAGCTAGCTCAAGCTCAAGCTAGCTAGCTCAAGCTCAAGCTAGCTAGCTAGCTCAAGCTCAAGCTCAAGCTAGCTAGCTCAAGCTCAAGCTCAAGCTAGCTAGCTAGCTCAAGCTCAAGCTAGCTAGCTAGCTCAAGCTCAAGCTCAAGCTAGCTAGCTAGCTCAAGTTCAAGCTAGCTAGCTAGCTCAAGCTCAAGCTAGCTAGCTCAAGCTCAAGCTAGCTAGCTCAAGCTCAAGCCAGCTAGCTCAAGCTCAAGCTCAAGCTAGCTAGCTAGCTCAAGCACAAGCTAGCTAGCTAGCTCAATCTCAAGCTAGCTAGCTCAAGCTCAAGCTAGCTAGCTCAAGCTCAAGCTAGCTAGCTAGCTCAAGCTCAAGCTCAAGCTAGCTAGCTCAAGCTCAAGCTCAAGCTAGCTAGCTAGCTCAAGCTCAAGCTAGCTAGCTAGCTCAAGCTCAAGCTCAAGCTAGCTAGCTCAAGCTCAAGCTCAAGCTAGCTAGCTAGCTCAAGCTCAAGCTGGCTAGCTAGCTCAAGCTCAAGCTAGCTAGCTAGCTCAAGCTCAAGCTAGCTAGCTCAAGCTCAAGCTCAAGCTCAAGCTAGCTAGCTAGCTCAAGCTAGCTAGCTAGCTCAAGCTCAAGCTAGCTAGCTAGCTCAAGTTCAAGCTAGCTAGCTAGCTCAAGCTCAAGCTAGCTAGCTAGCTCAAGCTCAAGCTAGCTAGCTCAAGCTCAAGCTAGCTAGCTCAAGCTCAAGCTAGCTAGCTAGCTCAAGCTCAAGCTCAAGCTAGCTAGCTCAAGCTCAAGCTCAAGCTAGCTAGCTAGCTCAAGCTCAAGCTAGCTAGCTAGCTCAAGCTCAAGCTAGCTAGCTAGCTCAAGTTCAAGCTAGCTAGCTAGCTCAAGCTCAAGCTAGCTAGCTCAAGCTCAAGCTAGCTAGCTCAAACTCAAGCTAGCTAGCTAGCTCAAGTTCAAGCTAGCTAGCTAGCTCAAGCTCAAGCTAGCTAGCTAGCTCAAGCTCAAGCTAGCTAGCTCAAGCTCAAGCTAGCTAGCTCAAGCTCCAGCTAGCTAGCTAGCTCAAGCTCAAGCTCAAGCTAGCTAGCTCAAGCTCAAGCTCAAGCTAGCTAGCTAGCTCAAGCTCAAGCTAGCTAGCTAGCTCAAGCTCAAGCTAGCTAGCTAGCTCAAGTTCAAGCTAGCTAGCTAGCTCAAGCTCAAGCTAGCTAGCTCAAGCTCAAGC
This sequence comes from Convolutriloba macropyga, assembly GCF_964194025.1. NCBI lineage: Eukaryota > Metazoa > Xenacoelomorpha > Acoela > Convolutidae > Convolutriloba > Convolutriloba macropyga. Next base: position 40,846 of record NW_027450141.1, on the reverse strand, counting down.
TAGCTAGCTCAAGCTCAAGCCAGCTAGCTCAAGCTCAAGCTCAAGCTAGCTAGCTAGCTCAAGCACAAGCTTGCTAGCTAGCTCAAGCTCAAGCTAGCTAGCTCAAGCTCAAGCTAGCTAGCTCAAGCTCAAGCTAGCTAGCTCAAGCTCAAGCTCAAGCTAGCTAGCTAGCTCAAGCACAAGCTTGCTAGCTAGCTCAAGCTCAAGCTAGCTAGCTCAAGCTCAAGCTAGCTAGCTCAAGCTCAAGCTAGCTAGCTAGCTCAAGCTCAAGCTCAAGCTAGCTAGCTCAAGCTCAAGCTCAAGCTAGCTAGCTAGCTCAAGCTCAAGCTAGCTAGCTAGCTCAAGCTCAAGCTAGCTAGCTAGCTCAAGCTCAAGCTAGCTAGCTCAAGCTCAAGCTCAAGCTAGCTAGCTAGCTCAAGCTAGCTAGCTAGCTCAAGCTCAAGCTAGCTAGCTAGCTCAAGTTCAAGCTAGCTAGCTAGCTCAAGCTCAAGCTAGCTAGCTAGCTCAAGCTCAAGCTAGCTAGCTCAAGCTCAAGCTAGCTAGCTCAAGCTCAAGCTAGCTAGCTAGCTCAAGCTCAAGCTCAAGCTAGCTAGCTCAAGCTCAAGCTCAAGCTAGCTAGCTAGCTCAAGCTCAAGCTAGCTAGCTAGCTCAAGCTCAAGCTAGCTAGCTAGCTCAAGTTCAAGCTAGCTAGCTAGCTCAAGCTCAAGCTAGCTAGCTCAAGCTCAAGCTAGCTAGCTCAAGCTCAAGCCAGCTAGCTCAAGCTCAAGCTCAAGCTAGCTAGCTAGCTCAAGCACAAGCTAGCTAGCTAGCTCAAGCTCAAGCTAGCTAGCTCAAGCTCAAGCTAGCTAGCTCAAGCTCAAGCTAGCTAGCTAGCTCAAGCTCAAGCTCAAGCTAGCTAGCTCAAGCTCAAGCTCAAGCTAGCTAGCTAGCTCAAGCTCAAGCTAGCTAGCTAGCTCAAGCTCAAGCTCAAGCTAGCTAGCTCAAGCTCAAGCTCAAGCTAGCTAGCTAGCTCAAGCTCAAGCTAGCTAGCTCAAGCTCAAGCTCAAGCTAGCTAGCTAGCTCAAGCTAGCTAGCTAGCTCAAGCTCAAGCTAGCTAGCTAGCTCAAGTTCAAGCTAGCTAGCTAGCTCAAGCTCAAGCTAGCTAGCTAGCTCAAGCTCAAGCTAGCTAGCTCAAGCTCAAGCTAGCTAGCTCAAGCTCAAGCTAGCTAGCTAGCTCAAGCTCAAGCTCAAGCTAGCTAGCTCAAGCTCAAGCTCAAGCTAGCTAGCTAGCTCAAGCTCAAGCTAGCTAGCTAGCTCAAGCTCAAGCTAGCTAGCTAGCTCAAGTTCAAGCTAGCTAGCTAGCTCAAGCTCAAGCTAGCTAGCTCAAGCTCAAGCTAGCTAGCTCAAACTCAAGCTAGCTAGCTAGCTCAAGTTCAAGCTAGCTAGCTAGCTCAAGCTCAAGCTAGCTAGCTAGCTCAAGCTCAAGCTAGCTAGCTCAAGCTCAAGCTAGCTAGCTCAAGCTCAAGCTAGCTAGCTAGCTCAAGCTCAAGCTCAAGCTAGCTAGCTCAAGCTCAAGCTCAAGCTAGCTAGCTAGCTCAAGCTCAAGCTAGCTAGCTAGCTCAAGCTCAAGCTAGCTAGCTAGCTCAAGTTCAAGCTAGCTAGCTAGCTCAAGCTCAAGCTAGCTAGCTCAAGCTCAAGCTAGCTAGCTCAAGCTCAAGCCAGCTAGCTCAAGCTCAAGCTCAAGCTAGCTAGCTAGCTCAAGCACAAGCTTGCTAGCTAGCTCAAGCTCAAGCTAGCTAGCTCAAGCTCAAGCTAGCTAGCTCAAGCTCAAGCTAGCTAGCTCAAGCTCAAGCTCAAGCTAGCTAGCTAGCTCAAGCACAAGCTTGCTAGCTAGCTCAAGCTCAAGCTAGCTAGCTCAAGCTCAAGCTAGCTAGCTCAAGCTCAAGCTAGCTAGCTAGCTCAAGCTCAAGCTCAAGCTAGCTAGCTCAAGCTCAAGCTCAAGCTAGCTAGCTAGCTCAAGCTCAAGCTAGCTAGCTAGCTCAAGCTCAAGCTAGCTAGCTAGCTCAAGCTCAAGCTAGCTAGCTCAAGCTCAAGCTCAAGCTAGCTAGCTAGCTCAAGCTAGCTAGCTAGCTCAAGCTCAAGCTAGCTAGCTAGCTCAAGTTCAAGCTAGCTAGCTAGCTCAAGCTCAAGCTAGCTAGCTAGCTCAAGCTCAAGCTATCTAGCTCAAGCTCAAGCTAGCTAGCTCAAGCTCAAGCTAGCTAGCTAGCTCAAGCTCAAGCTCAAGCTAGCTAGCTCAAGCTCAAGCTCAAGCTAGCTAGCTAGCTCAAGCTCAAGCTAGCTAGCTAGCTCAAGCTCAAGCTAGCTAGCTAGCTCAAGTTCAAGCTAGCTAGCTAGCTCAAGCTCAAGCTAGCTAGCTCAAGCTCAAGCTAGCTAGCTCAAGCTCAAGCCAGCTAGCTCAAGCTCAAGCTCAAGCTAGCTAGCTAGCTCAAGCTCAAGCTCAAGCTCAAGCTAGCTAGCTAGCTCAAGTTCAAGCTAGCTAGCTAGCTCAAGCTCAAGCTAGCTAGCTCAAGCTCAAGCTAGCTAGCTCAAGCTCAAGCCAGCTAGCTCAAGCTCAAGCTCAAGCTAGCTAGCTAGCTCAAGCTCAAGCTAGCTAGCTCAAGCTCAAGCTAGCTAGCTAGCTAGCTCAAGCTCAAGCTCAAGCTAGCTAGCTCAAGCTCAAGCTCAAGCTAGCTAGCTCAAGCTCAAGCTCAAGCTAGCTAGCTCAAGCTCAAGCTCAAGCTAGCTAGCTCAAGCCCAAGCTCAAGCTAGCTAGCTAGCTCAAGCTCAAGCTAGCTAGCTCAAGCTCAAGCTCAAGCTCAAGCTAGCTAGCTAGCTAGCTCAAGCTCAAGCTCAAGCTAGCTAGCTAGCTCAAGCTCAAGCTAGCTAGCTCAAGCTCAAGCTAGCTAGCTAGCTCAAGTTCAAGCTAGCTAGCTAGCTCAAGCTCAAGCTAGCTAGCTAGCTCAAGCTCAAGCTAGCTAGCTCAAGCTCAAGCTAGCTAGCTCAAGCTCAAGCTAGCTAGCTAGCTCAAGCTCAAGCTCAAGCTAGCTAGCTCAAGCTCAAGCTCAAGCTAGCTAGCTAGCTCAAGCTCAAGCTAGCTAGCTAGCTCAAGCTCAAGCTAGCTAGCTAGCTCAAGTTCAAGCTAGCTAGCTAGCTCAAGCTCAAGCTAGCTAGCTCAAGCTCAAGCTAGCTAGCTCAAGACTCAAGCTAGCTAGCTAGCTCAAGTTCAAGCTAGCTAGCTAGCTCAAGCTCAAGCTAGCTAGCTAGCTCAAGCTCAAGCTAGCTAGCTCAAGCTCAAGCTAGCTAGCTCAAGCTCAAGCTAGCTAGCTAGCTCAAGCTCAAGCTCAAGCTAGCTAGCTCAAGCTCAAGCTCAAGCTAGCTAGCTAGCTCAAGCTCAAGCTAGCTAGCTAGCTCAAGCTCAAGCTAGCTAGCTAGCTCAAGTTCAAGCTAGCTAGCTAGGTCAAGCTCAAGCTAGCTAGCTCAAGCTCAAGCTAGCTAGCTCAAGCTCAAGCCAGCTAGCTCAAGCTCAAGCTCAAGCTAGCTAGCTAGCTCAAGCACAAGCTTGCTAGCTAGCTCAAGCTCAAGCTAGCTAGCTCAAGCTCAAGCTAGCTAGCTCAAGCTCAAGCTAGCTAGCTCAAGCTCAAGCTCAAGCTAGCTAGCTAGCTCAAGCACAAGCTTGCTAGCTAGCTCAAGCTCAAGCTAGCTAGCTCAAGCTCAAGCTAGCTAGCTCAAGCTCAAGCTAGCTAGCTAGCTCAAGCTCAAGCTCAAGCTAGCTAGCTCAAGCTCAAGCTCAAGCTAGCTAGCTAGCTCAAGCTCAAGCTAGCTAGCTAGCTCAAGCTCAAGCTAGCTAGCTAGCTCAAGCTCAAGCTAGCTAGCTCAAGCTCAAGCTCAAGCTAGCTAGCTAGCTCAAGCTAGCTAGCTAGCTCAAGCTCAAGCTAGCTAGCTAGCTCAAGTTCAAGCTAGCTAGCTAGCTCAAGCTCAAGCTAGCTAGCTAGCTCAAGCTCAAGCTAGCTAGCTCAAGCTCAAGCTAGCTAGCTCAAGCTCAAGCTAGCTAGCTAGCTCAAGCTCAAGCTCAAGCTAGCTAGCTCAAGCTCAAGCTCAAGCTAGCTAGCTAGCTCAAGCTCAAGCTAGCTAGCTAGCTCAAGCTCAAGCTAGCTAGCTAGCTCAAGTTCAAGCTAGCTAGCTAGCTCAAGCTCAAGCTAGCTAGCTCAAGCTCAAGCTAGCTAGCTCAAGCTCAAGCCAGCTAGCTCAAGCTCAAGCTCAAGCTAGCTAGCTAGCTCAAGCTCAAGCTCAAGCTAGCTAGCTAGCTCAAGTTCAAGCTAGCTAGCTAGCTCAAGCTCAAGCTAGCTAGCTCAAGCTCAAGCTAGCTAGCTCAAGCTCAAGCCAGCTAGCTCAAGCTCAATCTCAAGCTAGCTAGCTAGCTCAAGCTCAAGCTAGCTAGCTCAAGCTCAAGCTAGCTAGCTAGCTAGCTCAAGCTCAAGCTCAAGCTAGCTAGCTCAAGCTCAAGCTCAAGCTAGCTAGCTCAAGCTCAAGCTCAAGCTAGCTAGCTCAAGCTCAAGCTCAAGCTAGCTAGCTCAAGCTCAAGCTCAAGCTAGCTAGCTAGCTCAAGCTCAAGCTAGCTAGCTCAAGCTCAAGCTCAAGCTCAAGCTAGCTAGCTAGCTAGCTCAAGCTCAAGCTCAAGCTAGCTAGCTAGCTCAAGCTCAAGCTAGCTAGCTCAAGCTCAAGCCAGCTAGCTCAAGCTCAAGCTCAAGCTAGCTAGCTAGCTCAAGCTCAAGCTAGCTAGCTCAAGCTCAAGCCAGCTAGCTCAAGCTCAAGCTCAAGCTCAAGCTAGCTAGCTAGCTCAAGCTCAAGCTAGATAGCTAGCTCAAGCTAGCTAGCTAGCTCAAGCTCAAGCTCAAGCTAGCTAGCTAGCTAGCTCAAGCTCAAGCTAGCTAGCTCAAGCTCAAGCCAGCTAGCTCAAGCTCAAGCTCAAGCTAGCTAGCTAGCTCAAGCTCAAGCTAGCTAGCTCAAGCTCAAGCTCAAGCGAGCTAGCTAGCTCAAGCTCAAGCTAGCTAGCTAGCTCAAGCTCAAGCTAGCTAACTCAAGCTAACTCAGCTAGCTCAAGCTAACTCAAGCTAGCTAAAGCTAACTCAAGCTAACTCAAGCTAACTCAAGCTAACTCAAGCTAGCTAAAGCTAACTCAAGCTAACTCAAGCTAACCCGAGCTAACTCAAGCTAGCTCAAGCTAACCCAAGCTAGCTAAAGCTAACTCAAGCTAACTCAAGCTAATTCAAGCTAACTCAAGCTAACTCAAGCTAACTCAAGCTAACTCAAGCTAGCTAAAGCTAACTCAAGCTAACTCAAGCTAACTCAAGCTAACCCGAGCTAACTCAAGCTAACTGAAGGTAGCTAAAGCTAGTTCAAGCTAACTCAAGCTAGCTAAAGCTAAGACAAGCTAACTCAAGCTAACTCAAGCTAACTCAAGCTAACTCAAGCTAACTCAAGCTAGTTCAAGCTAACTCAAGCTAACTCAAGCTAACTCAAGCTAGCTAAAGCTAACTCAAGCTAACTCAAGCTAACTCAAGCTAACCCGAGCTAACTCAAGCTAACTCAAGGTAGCTAAAGCTAGTTCAAGCTAACTCAAGCTAGCTAAAGCTAAGACAAGCTAACTCAAGCTAACTCAAGCTAACTCAAGCTAACTCAAAGCTAACTCAAGCTAGTTCAAGCTAACTCAAGCTAGCTAAAGCTAAACTCAAGCTAACTCAAGCTAACTCAAGCTAGCTCAAGCTAACTCAAGCTAGTTCAAGCTAACTCAAGCTAGCTAAAGCTAACTCAAGCTAACTCAAGCTAACTCAAGCTAACTCAAGCTAGCTAAAGCTAACTCAAGCTAACTCAAGCTAACCCGAGCTAACTCAAGCTAGCTCAAGCTAACCCAAGCTAGCTAAAGCTAACTCAAGCTAACTCAAGCTAATTCAAGCTAACTCAAGCTAACTCAAGCTAACTCAAGCTAACTCAAGCTAGCTAAAGCTAACTCAAGCTAACTCAAGCTAACTCAAGCTAACCCGAGCTAACTCAAGCTAACTCAAGGTAGCTAAAGCTAGTTCAAGCTAACTCAAGCTAGCTAAAGCTAAGGACAAGCTAACTCAAGCTAACTCAAGCTAACTCAAGCTAACTCAAGCTAACTCAAGCTAACTCAAGCTAGCTAAAGCTAACTCAAGCTAACTCAAGCTAACTCAAGCTAACCCGAGCTAACTCAAGCTAACTCAAGGTAGCTAAAGCTAGTTCAAGCTAACTCAAGCTAGCTAAAGCTAAGACAAGCTAACTCAAGCTAACTCAAGCTAACTCAAGCTAACTCAAGCTAACTAAAGCTAGTTCAAGCTAACTCAAGCTAGCTAAAGCTAACTCAAGCTAACTCAAGCTAACTCAAGCTAGCTCAAGCTAACTCAAGCTAGTTCAAGCTAACTCAAGCTAGCTAAAGCTAACTCAAGCTAACTCAAGCTAACTCAAGCTAACTCAAGCTAGCTAAAGCTAACTCAAGCTAACTCAAGCTAACCCGAGCTAACTCAAGCTAGCTCAAGCTAACCCAAGCTAGCTAAAGCTAACTCAAGCTAACTCAAGCTAATTCAAGCTAACTCAAGCTAACTCAAGCTAACTCAAGCTAACTCAAGCTAGCTAAAGCTAACTCAAGCTAACTCAAGCTAACTCAAGCTAACCCGAGCTAACTCAAGCTAACTCAAGGTAGCTAAAGCTAGTTCAAGCTAACTCAAGCTAGCTAAAGCTAAGGACAAGCTAACTCAAGCTAACTCAAGCTAACTCAAGCTAACTCAAGCTAACTCAAGCTAACTCAAGCTAGTTCAAGCTAACTCAAGCTAACTCAAGCTAAACTCAAGCTAGCTAAAGCTAACTCAAGCTAACTCAAGCTAACTCAAGCTAACCCGAGCTAACTCAAGCTAACTCAAGGTAGCTAAAGCTAGTTCAAGCTAGCTCAAGCTAGCTAAAGCTAAGACAAGCTAACTCAAGCTAACTCAAGCTAACTCAAGCTAACTCAAGCTAGTTCAAGCTAACTCAAGCTAGCTAAAGCTAACTCAAGCTAACTCAAGCTAACTCAAGCTAGCTCAAGCTAACTCAAGCTAGTTCAAGCTAACTCAAGCTAGCTAAAGCTAACTCAAGCTAACTCAAGCTAACTCAAGCTAGCTCAAGCTAACTCAAGCTAACTCAAGCTAACTCAAGCTAACCCGAGCTAACTCAAGCTAACTCAAGGTAGCTAAAGCTAGTTCAAGCTAGCTCAAGCTAGCTAAAGCTAAGACAAGCTAACTCAAGCTAACTCAAGCTAACTCAAGCTAACTCAAGCTAGTTCAAGCTAACTCAAGCTAGCTAAAGCTAACTCAAGCTAACTCAAGCTAACTCAAGCTAGCTCAAGCTAACTCAAGCTAGTTCAAGCTAACTCAAGCTAGCTAAAGCTAACTCAAGCTAACTCAAGCTAACTCAAGCTAGCTCAAGCTAACTCAAGCTAGTTCAAGCTAACTCAAGCTAGCTAAAGCTAACTCAAGCTAACTCAAGCTAACTCAAGCTAACTCAAGCTAGCTAAAGCTAACTCAAGCTAACTCAAGCTAACCCGAGCTAACTCAAGCTAGCTCAAGCTAACCCAAGCTAGCTAAAGCTAACTCAAGCTAACTCAAGCTAATTCAAGCTAACTCAAGCTAACTCAAGCTAACTCAAGCTAACTCAAGCTAGCTAAAGCTAACTCAAGCTAACTCAAGCTAACTCAAGCTAACCCGAGCTAACTCAAGCTAACTCAAGGTAGCTAAAGCTAGTTCAAGCTAACTCAAGCTAGCTAAAGCTAAGACAAGCTAACTCAAGCTAACTCAAGCTAACTCAAGCTAACTCAAGCTAACTCAAGCTAGTTCAAGCTAACTCAAGCTAACTCAAGCTAACTCAAGCTAGCTAAAGCTAACTCAAGCTAACTCAAGCTAACTCAAGCTAACCCGAGCTAACTCAAGCTAACTCAAGGTAGCTAAAGCTAGTTCAAGCTAGCTCAAGCTAGCTAAAGCTAAGACAAGCTAACTCAAGCTAACTCAAGCTAACTCAAGCTAGTTCAAGCTAACTCAAGCTAGCTAAAGCTAACTCAAGCTAACTCAAGCTAACTCAAGCTAGCTCAAGCTAACTCAAGCTAGTTCAAGCTAACTCAAGCTAGCTAAAGCTAACTCAAGCTAACTCAAGCTAACTCAAGCTAACTCAAGCTAGCTAAAGCTAACTCAAGCTAACTCAAGCTAACCCGAGCTAACTCAAGCTAGCTCAAGCTAACCCAAGCTAGCTAAAGCTAACTCAAGCTAACTCAAGCTAATTCAAGCTAACTCAAGCTAACTCAAGCTAACTCAAGCTAACTCAAGCTAGCTAAAGCTAACTCAAGCTAACTCAAGCTAACTCAAGCTAACCCGAGCTAACTCAAGCTAACTCAAGGTAGCTAAAGCTAGTTCAAGCTAACTCAAGCTAGCTAAAGCTAAGACAAGCTAACTCAAGCTAACTCAAGCTAACTCAAGCTAACTCAAGCTAACTCAAGCTAACTCAAGCTAGTTCAAGCTAACTCAAGCTAACTCAAGCTAACTCAAGCTAGCTAAAGCTAACTCAAGCTAACTCAAGCTAACTCAAGCTAACCCGAGCTAACTCAAGCTAACTCAAGGTAGCTAAAGCTAGTTCAAGCTAACTCAAGCTAGCTAAAGCTAAGACAAGCTAACTCAAGCTAACTCAAGCTAACTCAAGCTAACTCAAGCTAACTAAAGCTAGTTCAAGCTAACTCAAGCTAGCTAAAGCTAACTCAAGCTAACTCAAGCTAACTCAAGCTAGCTCAAGCTAACTCAAGCTAGTTCAAGCTAACTCAAGCTAGCTAAAGCTAACTCAAGCTAACTCAAGCTAACTCAAGCTAACTCAAGCTAGCTAAAGCTAACCCGAGCTAACTCAAGCTAGCTCAAGCTAACCCAAGCTAGCTAAAGCTAACTCAAGCTAACTCAAGCTAATTCAAGCTAACTCAAGCTAACTCAAGCTAACTCAAGCTAACTCAAGCTAGCTAAAGCTAACTCAAGCTAACTCAAGCTAACTCAAGCTAACCCGAGCTAACTCAAGCTAACTCAAGGTAGCTAAAGCTAGTTCAAGCTAACTCAAGCTAGCTAAAGCTAAGACAAGCTAACTCAAGCTAACTCAAGCTAACTCAAGCTAACTCAAGCTAACTCAAGCTAACTCAAGCTAGTTCAAGCTAACTCAAGCTAACTCAAGCTAACTCAAGCTAGCTAAAGCTAACTCAAGCTAACTCAAGCTAACTCAAGCTAACCCGAGCTAACTCAAGCTAACTCAAGGTAGCTAAAGCTAGTTCAAGCTAACTCAAGCTAGCTAAAGCTAAGACAAGCTAACTCAAGCTAACTCAAGCTAACTCAAGCTAACTCAAGCTAACTAAAGCTAGTTCAAGCTAACTCAAGCTAGCTAAAGCTAACTCAAGCTAACTCAAGCTAACTCAAGCTAGCTCAAGCTAACTCAAGCTAGTTCAAGCTAACTCAAGCTAGCTAAAGCTAACTCAAGCTAACTCAAGCTAACTCAAGCTAACTCAAGCTAGCTAAAGCTAACTCAAGCTAACTCAAGCTAACCCGAGCTAACTCAAGCTAGCTCAAGCTAACCCAAGCTAGCTAAAGCTAACTCAAGCTAACTCAAGCTAATTCAAGCTAACTCAAGCTAACTCAAGCTAACTCAAGCTAACTCAAGCTAGCTAAAGCTAACTCAAGCTAACTCAAGCTAACTCAAGCTAACCCGAGCTAACTCAAGCTAACTCAAGGTAGCTAAAGCTAGTTCAAGCTAACTCAAGCTAGCTAAAGCTAAGACAAGCTAACTCAAGCTAACTCAAGCTAACTCAAGCTAACTCAAGCTAACTCAAGCTAGTTCAAGCTAACTTAATGAAGTTAACCCAAGCTAACTTGGGTTAATGAAGTCAAACTCAAGCTAACCCGAGCTAACTCAAGCTAACTCAAGCTAATTCAAGCTAACTCAAGCTAACTCAAGCTAATTCAAGCTAACTCAAGCTAATTCAAGCTAACTCAAGCTAGCTCAAGCTAACTCAAGCTAACCCAAGCTAACTTAAGCTAGCTTAAGCTAATTAAAGCTAATTAAAGCTAACTCAAGCTAACCCAAGCTAACTTAAGCTAGCTCTAGCTGGCTGCCACTGTTAGGCCATTTGGGAGCGCTTTTCTCGCACTCTGATTGGCTGCCACTGTTAGGCCATTTGGGAGCGCTTTTCTCGCACTCTGATTGGCTGCCACTGTTAGGCCATTTGGGAGCGCTTTTCTCGCACTCTGATTGGCTGCCACTGTTAGGCCATTTGGGAGCGCTTTTCTCGCACTCTGATTGGCTGCCACTGTTAGGCCATTTGGGAGCGCTTTTCTCGCACTCTGATTGGCTGCCACTGTTAGGCCATTTGGGAGCGCTTTTCTCGCACTCTGATTGGCTGCCACTGTTAGGCCATTTGGGAGCGCTTTTCTCGCACTCTGATTGGCTGCCACTGTTAGGCCATTTGGGAGCGCTTTTCTCGCACTCTGATTGGCTGCCACTGTTAGGCCATTTGGGAGCGCTTTTCTCGCACTCTGATTGGCTGCCACTGTTAGGCCATTTGGGAGCGCTTTTCTCGCACTCTGATTGGCTGCCACTGTTAGGCCATTTGGGAGCGCTTTTCTCGCACTCTGATTGGCTGCCACTGTTAGGCCATTTGGGAGCGCTTTTCTCGCACTCTGATTGGCTGCCACTGTTAGGCCATTTGGGAGCGCTTTTCTCGCACTCTGATTGGCTGCCACTGTTAGGCCATTTGGGAGCGCTT